>NC_091480.1:8619645-8721708 GCF_036971445.1 Narcine bancroftii
ACAGAAAGAAGAAGGAAAATGTAATCTTTGATTCATTGACCAATGTGCCAGTGGAAGGAAGTCCAGCGGTTTGAAGGGATCCTTGTTTTATTCCATTTACCAGCAATGCTTTCCATTAGGTGTACAATAATTCACCAATATTGACACTTGGGGATTCCTCAATACAGTCATATTTTTTCTCCCGGTCTCAAGTGACCCATCTGCGAGAAAGACTGAAAACTGGCTTGGGATGAATTGGTTCTGCTTCGTTCAAATGCAACTCCAAACAGTCAAGTGAGGAGCATTAATGGTGGCACTGGACCAGATGACGGACTATGAAACCCTAATCTTGATTGTGGGCCAGGAGAGCAGAATACAAAGAACTCCTGATTGAGGAATCTAGCCATGAAAGTGGGAGCATGAATAAAAAGTGGGGAGTGAAACTAAAATAAATGATCACAGTTAAAGCCAGATTAAACTTTTAGCATTGGACTGTAAAGTTATGAGTCACAAAGTAGCAACAGGATACATATTTATTGTTTTAAAACTAATTAAACTAATAAAACTTTCCATTTCTATTTAAAGATTTTATTTTACTTAAAAACTCCACACATGTTGTTATAGCCTTTAGCCCAATTTAAAATAAGTGCCTTGTCATTGAATTTTCCATCTGACAAAGTCTAGAATCATAAATTATATCGTTTTAAACTTTAGCATAAGGTGGTGCTGATCAAGGCATCTGCCTTTTTGATATTTTAAGACTCAAATGAGGAAACACATTATCCTTTTGTCAAGTAAATGCTGGTTCGATATAAATGCTGTTCATCATATTCAATGTGTCCTTGTTAATTTGCTTCAGAGCCCTGATATGCTTTTCATTGCCATATTGTGCAAGACCACACTCAAACCATTTTTCACTTCTGTCAGGGGAAAGCGACAAATTGGATCTGAAATGCTTCTGTGGTAGGAAACAAAGGATAATGATTAGCCAATGATTTTTTAGCTGGAAGTTTGTTACTGTCAGATTCCCCAAGGCTCATTTCCTTGACCCCAATGTATTGCATTAATGCTTTACACTTTAACAAAGGGGGCACAATAAAGGAGGTTGCAGATGACACAAAAATTTGGTGATGTACTTAAGAGCGAGGAGGAATGTTTCATAATGCAGGAAGGTTGAACGCCCTGATCAATTGGACAGAGGGAAATAACAGAAGACGTCACTTTGCTGGTGGTGGATTGGAAATCTCAAAGCAATTTATTGGTTAAAAAAAAAAGGTCACCTGCAACCCTGACTTGGTCTTGACTCCATGATTCTAGTCCTGCTCTAACAGTAGTGTAGTTTATATGACAAAGATAGTTGCAGCAATTCAAGGTCCACATGAAATTTGCAATAAATATCCATTTTTTTTCCCCAGAGTTAAAGAATGTCTTACTTCACATTTGAGCCCAAATAAATTATCCTTGGCTGACAATAGAACCCTAGAACATTACAGCACAGAAACAGGCCTCTTCAGCCCTTCTAGTCTGTGCTGAACCACTTTTTTGCCAAGTCCCCCTGACCTTCACCCAGTCCATAGCCCTCCATATCCCTCTCATCCATGAACCTGTCTAAATTCTTCTTAAATGTTAAAATTGAGCCCGCATTTACCACTTAGCTGGCAGCTTGTTCCACATCCCCACCACTCTCTTTGTGAAGAAGTTTTCCTTTATGTTCCTCCAAAACTTTTCCCCTTTCACCCTTAACCCATGTTCTCTGGTTTGTATCTCACCTACTCTCAGTGGGAAAAGCCGACCTACATTTTCTCTGTCTGTCCCTCCTCGCATTCATAGAAAGTAAAAAGCAGTCAACTTTTCGGGCCTAAGCCTTTCTTCAGGAGTCCTGTCCAAAGTTGGGAGAGGGTTAAAATTTCAGACTGAAGTCAGTCCATTACTGCCCTTGCTGCTTCAAAGACCTCACTCATACATCTTCCTCGACCTTTGTGCTCAACTCTCAGGGAGTCTATTGCATATCATGTTGAACTTTACAAGTAGGCATAAAAGATCCCATTGGTATTATTCTGAAGTACAGAGCAGCACATTTAAGTAGAAGCCTTCTTTTCTTTTCATCTCACATAACATAAATATTTTTTATGTAGTCGTTAGGAGAAAAATATGGAAGAAACCAAATCTTGACTGCTTCACAAGGAAGAGGGCCAGAAACTTTGAGCAGAATCCGTGGGGTGGGGGAGGGAAAGGGCATAGCCAAAGAAAAGGATTTGAGATTGGCTCATTTAGAGGACTTACACATCATGCTCTTGCTAAAATAAATGCATCACAAAAAAGATGACCCAGGTCAGTTATTATCATTTTCCTGTGAATGGAAGATCATTGAGCTAAAGTTGTTGGAAATTGGTGTACTTTGTACACCTTGACACCACCATGGCTATATTTCAAAAATACTTTATTGTTCATTGGGTGTTCAGGGAAGACTAGAAGATGTGGAAATGTAAGTGACTTGTAAAAACTGCAGAAAGCAGTGTGTGGAGACCACCCAGTCCGACTGCTGTCAGCTCCATACAGGCTTTCAACCAACCATGGGGTCTGCACACAAGATGGCAGTGCCTATTCTCAGCAGAAGCCACAGGGATTGCAGACTCCAGGGAAGCAGAGGACTGGCACAGGGCACCAGAAAATAGGGAGAATACCCCCCCCCCCCCCCCAGCCCTGCCAACCTCCCGTTTGAACCAGTGAGGGGTTCTGCAGCTGAAGAACACACAGGCAGCAGGCAGCTGATGACTCAAAGTGAGGAATTTGCATAAGCTGCTGGTGACTGTGGTCAAGGGATTCACACCAGGCGACAGACTGCTGGAGACTGGCTGTAGGGGGTTACCAAGTATTGAAACGGGACGTGAGAGGGTGCTGACGGATTCCTGATCATGTCAAAGGTTTGGATCTGGAGCTCGGGCTGCTGATGGTTTGCACAGGACACTTGTGTGGCTGCAGGGGCTGTGGCAGCACTGGAAGTGAATCCACGGACATTCAGTGACTCTCTGACTGAGAGGTGCTTCAATTTCAACCAATGGCAAATCTGTCTGCTTTATAGCAGACTAAAGCAAATTCCGTGTCATATTGCATAGTTTTTAATACATGACAATAGAAGAATTCTAAATCTTGAAAACCAGATAGAGGGTTTTACTATTTTGATCTTAATCCAAAAAAAAGGTATCATTTATTAAATCAAAAGGAATAGGGCAAAGGTTTGAGATACCAATGAGCAAATCACTGTAACATCCATGCTAATTCTCAATAACGTATATTGAACACAATGACCATTCAGTTTGATTTAGCTTTATGTGCTACAGATGTTTCCATCTCCTCAAAAACACTATGATTTTCCCCCATTCCTTTTCCATCTCTTTCAATTCAGGCCCCCATTTGATTCTCTCCATTGCTCCAAAGCTTTAAATTTTAAACAAGATTAACTTTAATGGGAGATACCGCATGGTAACAGGCCCTTTCAGCCCACAAGTCTGTGCCACCCAAATACATCCACGTGACCAATCGACCTCTCAATCCTATTTTGTCTTTGGAACGTGGGAGAAAAATCCTGGAGGAAAATCACACAACACAGGAAGAACATACAAACTTCTCAGATTCCAATCCGGACTGCTGGTGGAGTAATTATCACTGGCATATCATTTTATTCTCAATCTTAAAAATTTAACATTAGTGATTATTGAAGATCAAATTTCGCTGTATCCAAGTCGCATCACTATAAATTTAACTTAATTAACGTTGCATTGTGAAACACAAAGGTTGCAACCTTTTGCTCATCCCTTTTAGTGGGCCCATATCTCTTCATCATTGTAAGGGTATTAATATCCCTGGTGATTATGACTTCCCACAGTCTCCTGTGCCTGTGTAAACAGACCGACTCTTGAACTGTTGAACCAAGCTGCCATTTAATAGCACTTCTTGTTACTTTGATCTTTTATGCCTAGCTTTTATTGAAATTGCTTCAAGCAGCTCTATCTCTGTGGCTTCAAACATTTTGATAGCTGTTATGCCATCTCTTAATGTCACCCTTCTGCCAAGATTGCAATGCTTCTTGTCAGGAAATATGCTCCAAGGTCAAGCTCTTGTCCATCTTCTGTTCTCAGACATGTTTCTTTAATGAGAACAATGCCAGCTGTGCATGCCCAGCATTCTTCTTGTATTTGAGGTTATCCTCTGACCCCTTCCATCTTTCTTACACTTGTTGTTCTCCCTTTACCTTCAACCATTTTTTCCTGCTCTTCGTAGGCCAGCTGTTACAAATGGTTCATTTTCACAAGAAGCCTTCATTAAACATTTTTGGTTAACTTCAAGCATTTGATTTTTAACTTCACAGTTTTATTATGGTGCAGGATCTAGCACGGAAGAATTGCAGTTGTTGGGCTCTTTGTAAGATCCAATGACCCTTTTACCCTTTGGGTGATCAGTTGCCTTTGCCAGTCTAAATTCTAACCCTTGCCTACCCTAAGTAGGGAGTGGTATAAAGATGAGACCAAGTTGACATTCCAGATCAGCATTCCTTTGTTATTTCCCTGTGCCCTTTCACCTTCAATGACTTTCTAATGCTCTGAGACTCGCTCAACACTGCGCCAAGATTTTTGTGTTTAAGTCTCTGCAAGTGGGGTGTGAACCCATGACCTACAGACTCGGAGGCTAGTGTCATACCCTAAAGATGTTAAAATAAAGCACAATTCCACATGCCCAATAGACTTGAAACAGGGTGTCAGAGACATTGACCTTGTGGACACCTGTCAAATCCTCATTCAAATGTTTTCTACATTACCGGCATTGTAAGCCATCTGGTCGTTCATGATTTTAAATACGATATGTTTTAGAAATACATGGAATATCAACCAATATTTTTAAAAGGTAAAAACAACAGGTTAACATTATCATGGCCACAAGTTTTTGAAGTTGTGAATGAAATACTTTGGACAATACATCAAAATAAGTAAAATATACCTCTATTGTAATTTGAGAATACTGCTAGAATTGAAGAGATGTTGCCAAATCTGAGAGCTTGCACCATTCAGGAAATTTGAAAAGATAGCAGCTACATTCGATATAAAAATGAAGATCAAAAAGAAAGAGGTACATTTATGGTGGGTTAACTAAAAATAGCTTCTTCCATTCATGGATGAATCCTGATCATTTCTTCCATTCATCGATAAATCCAGAATAAATCCAAATATCAAATCTGACCATTTAAAAAGTTTGGAATTTGTTGAACGAGATAATAACAAATAATAAGTTGGTCATAAGGTCTGTTGAGTCTGCCCTGCTGTTCGAGGGCTGATCCAAATTTGGCAGCAGTTCTACTTTCCTGCCAATTCTGGGCAGGACATCAATAAGTTGGAAGGGGCACAAAGAAAATTCACAAGGATGTTGCCAGGAATAGAGGGCTTGAGCTAGTGCAAGAGTTAGATGGGCTGGGTCTTTATTCCCAAGAACATAAGAGATTGAGTGGTTTATAAAATCAGATAAAGTGAATGCTTCTCGTCTTTCTCCCATGATAGCTGAATCTAGAACTAGAAGACAAAGATTCAATTTAAAAAGGGAGAGTTCAAGAAGGACACTTTCACCCAGAGAGTACTCTGTATCTGAAACAAGCTGCTGGAGGAAACTCTAGAAGTGGGTACAATTTCAAAGTTTGAAAGACATTTGGACAGATAAATGGACAGGATGGACATGGTCCAAATGCAGGTAGATGGGACTAGCTCAGAAAGCCAGGTTGATTGGCATGGATGAGTTGGGCTGAAGGACCTGTTTCATGCTGTGTGACTTTAAGACTCGGCACCCCTTTACTCCAAAAATCTGTCTAAACTGGTCTTGAATGTATTCAAAGACCTGGTTTCCAAAACTATCCATGGAGAATTGCACAGAATCATGATCCTCAGAGACAGGAGATTTATCTTCCTGATCTTAAATGGATGACTCCTTATTCTGAAACTGTCTCCCCCTCAACCCCCAGTTTTAGTTTCTCCCATGAGAAGAAATATCAGAATTAATCTTGTCATGCTTCTTCAGAATCATGTATATTTCAACAAGATTACCTTTCATTCACAAGAAATAAGAGCGGAGTAGGCTATCTGGTCCATTGAGCCTGCTCCATCATTTAATAAGACCATGGCTGATCTGACCCCGACTCAGATCTACCCTTTTTCCTGTTCTCCATAACCTTTAGCTCCTCAAAGCTTCAATGAGTAGAATACCAACTTGCTAACTCTTTCCTTAATGCAAGACCTCCCCAGTTTTATACTTTAGATCCTGGGAATGTAGTTCAATATTCATATACCTTTCTAACTTCTTTTCATATCTGCATGCCAACTTTCAGTGTTTCATATAAAAGGACACCCAGATCCTTCCTCAGATAGATACTATTTATCAGGTAATAAAACAGAAATGTCATAATACATGAAAATGGCTTTAGTCTGCCATAAGGCCGACAGAGATTCACCATTAACATTTCAGTCAGAGAAAGAGAAGCAAAAAAGAGTCCCCTCAGAGTCACTGAGTGTCCATGGATTCACCTCCAGCGGTCCCGCAGCCCCTGCTGCCCCACAAGATTCCAGTTCAGTTCAAACCATGAACAACATGAGCTCTGGTCCAATCCTCCAATGTAATGAGGAAGCCTTCTGCTCCCAAGCCCTTCAAGAGCCCTTCTGACCCACAGCACCCTCTCGAATCCTGATTTGCATGAGCCAGTCTCCAGCAGCCTGCTATGAGTCCAATGAGTTCAAAGCGCCAGCAACCTGCAACCTGTGTGGGTTCCTCATTCACAAGCTGCCTCCTGTGTGTGTCCTTCAGCCACAGAGCCCCTTGCTGGTCTGCTACCATGGCCACTGTCCTTGGAGTCATCTCCCTTGCTTCTCCTCAGCTAGGAAGGGAGGGGGAGAGAAGGGGGTGGTGGTTGTTCTCCACATCACTGATACCCTGTTTCCCAAGAGCCTGTAACCCTTCGAGGCTGCTGCTGAACACAGGTGCTGCCATCTTGGGCGCACAACCCCCAGTTTTTAAATTAAACACTGACGGCTCCTTTAACAGGCCATTTAAGTCTGTACAAAGAGGTCAGCAGTTGGACTGGGCAGTAGAACCTTTAGGGAAGCGCTGACGCTGTTCTCCACTCTCTCCTAGTCCACACTATTACAGCAGCTTTGGGAGTGCTGTAATTTTAAAAATATATATTTCCTTTTTCATAATTACACAAGAAATAGGAGCAGGAATTGGCCACATGGCCCATTGTGCCTGCTCCACCGTTCAGTAAGATCATGACTGATCTGGCCGTGAAGTCAGCTCCATATCTCTCCCTTCATTTGAACAATATTGTGCTCTTCTACTCTTTCCTTCAAAATGGTTGATCCCACATTTCCCTGCAACTGCCAAATTTTTTCTTGCTTGCTTAACTTATTTCGTATCTCTTTTGTTTACTCCTCATGACTTGCTCTCCAACCTGCATTTATCTCAGAATATTTTGCTACCTGTACCACACTCTTTCCCTTAACCCTAGTTAAAGGAAAGAGTGTCATGAAGATGTGGAATTAATTGCTGCTTAAGATGGCTTCATGCTTCAGAAAACATTGACCAAGGGGTGAAATGAAAGGCAATTAGAGGGGAGGTTTGTTTGTGCAGAATATTTTCCAGTTGGACCTGGGCAGCCCATTTTCATCCTACAAGTATGTCCTCTCCCTCTCCATTGGCGTGATCTACCAGGATTGCTGTCTGAAGAGGGTGTGTAAAACCACTGAGGACCCCTTCCACCCTGCACACAGCATCGTTTAGCTACCCCTGTTGGGAAAGCGATAAGGGACATCAGAGGTGGCACCACCATACTGAAGAACAGCTTCTTCCCATTGGCAGTGAGAATGCTGAACAACCAAAGGAATTGCTAACTTTCCGAGACTCTCATATTTATGAAACAATATATATAATGGACTCAAAAGGCCAATATGGCCTGTTTCCGCTCCGTAAATGGTTATATGTATTGTTTGTCTGCATGAACCGAGACAGGAGAACGCTATTTCATCAGGTTGATCAAGAAAGATAAGCAAAGGAGACTTCCTTCAGACAATTTGAGTGGCTGCATATCTCGCTACCTCCTCCTCTGTTACTGCCTCCGATGTGCCCGAAACCTCCTGTTGCTTTGTCTGGTGTTGAGTCGTGAAGCCCTGCATCCAGATTGCACGTCCTCGACCCCTGGTTATGAATCCCCCCTGAACAATGGGAGCTCCCTTCCTCCAATGTTTAATTCTCATCTTTCCTCTCTTGTCCTCCTATCCATGTCCAATTATTACCTTTTGTCTGTTGGCCAGTGTTTCCCAAACCACCCCCACCCCCATTTCCCACTCTTTCTTCCATCCTGCCCAAGCCTTTTAATTCAATCACCTGCCCTTACCTTGAACAAGGGCTCATGGCCGAAACACCGAATGTGCATCCTGCGAGACCTGTTCCATTTCTTCCAGCCCTTCTGTATTTTTCCAGCAATGGGAAGCCGTTGGCACTCCATGTCTTTGGGTAGACAAAATATTTCTGATCCCTCATAGTCAGTGGGGAACTCCTCAGCCAAAAAGGTTGCACCTTCATCATAAGGACTTCAAGAAGGCTAGATGAAGGTTAGGGATGGGTAATAAATCTGCCAGATTTATAAATCATATTCGATCAAAGGAAGAATTGTTAAGGGTCGGCACAAGATTGAGGGCCGAACGGCCTGTACCGTGACGATAGAGCAAGTTCCCAGAACCCTTCACGTCGCCAACTTGGACGGGGGTGGGGGGGGGGGGTGTCAATAAAGTTGGTCTGTTGAAAGAGCCGTCAACAGGAAGCGACGCGGTTGCCCCTGGCGACGGGTAAGATGGCGGAGGCCACGGTGGAGGAGCAGGAAGCCGAGGCGCAGCAGGCGGCCGCCGTGTGCCAGGCGCTCGGCCGCCACCTCAACTGCCTGGGCAGCGAGAGCAAGAGCGCGAGGCAGCGGGCGCTCGAGGGCATCCGGGCCGAGGCGGCGGAGCGGCCTCTGCCGAGCGGCGTGCGCCAGCGCGTGCTGGCCGCCGTGCTGCGGCCTCTGCTCGGGGCCCTGAGCGACCCGGCCGAGCGCTGCCGGGAGTTCGCCGTGGCCACCGTGGCCGAGCTGCTGCGCGCCGCGCCGCGGCCCCACGACGCGCTGCCCTACCTGCTGCCGGCCGCCGTGCAGCGCCTCGGCCTGCCCGAGCTGGCCGAGCCGGCCGAGGAGCTGCGCCTGGCCCTGGTCGAGCTGCTCGTGCTGGTGGTGGAGCTGTGCGGCGGCCGGCTGGCTGCCTACCTGGACGACATGGTCAGGATCCTGCAGAGGACCATCGTCGACCCGTTCCCCGAGGTCAAGAAGAAGAGCTGCGAATGTGCGACCAAGTATGCCAAGTGGACACCCGGTAAGTGTGCGCTTCAAGTCAAGTTCATTGTCATCCCCATTGTACCAGCCTTTTTCCAGCCCTCGATGCAGACACCCAACTCGACTTTACACACCCACAGGCAAATGAGACCTATGCAGGACAAGGACTTCATCCACTTGTTGTCTGCCAGTGAGAGTCTCAGATGGTCAGTGTGAGCAGTTCCTCCTGTCCATTGAAAGAAACTGTTCCCCATGCCTGGTGGTGCTAGATCTGATGCTTCCCTTCCCGTTCCCCACTTCACACCCCAAGCCTCAACTCGGAAAAATAAAAACCCAGCGCCGGAGCAACTTTGTGCAGCCACGTTTCGGGCTTGAGCCCTTGTCGAGGTATGGGAAAGGCTGTCCTTTTTTTAAAATTTTTTTATTTTTCACACTATAAACCATATCGACCAAGATACATACAGACATTTTTCTTCTTAAATATATTCAGTGTTGTTTTCTCCCCCTTTTCCCCCCTCCCTTCCCTCCCTCCCTCACCCCCTTCCCCATTTATTTGAAGTTCAATCTATAAGATACATTAAACCCGTTAAACAATGTTGTCACTTAATAAAAATAAACAAGAAATTTTACTGAGTCAGTTCGTTTCGTTATCTTCTCCTTCTGTCATTGTAGGTGGTGGAAGTCCATGGTAGGATTTCTCTATTGTGTTTCATGTACGGCTCCCATATTTGTTCAAATATTGTGATGTTATTTCTTAAATTATATGTTATTTTTTCTAATGGAATACATTTATTCATTTCTATATACCATTGTTGTATTCTCAAGTTGTCTTCTAATTTCCAGGTTGACATAATACATTTTTTTGCTACAGCTAGGGCTATCATAGCAAATCTTTTTTGTGCTCCATCCAAATCAAGTCCAAATTCTTTATTTCTTATATTACTTAGGAGGAAGATCTCTGGGTTTTTTGGTATATTGCTTTTTGTGATTTTATTTAATATCTGGTTTAGATCTTCCCAAAATTTTTCCACTTTCTGAGAAGCTGTCCTTGAGCTCCCGAGTGCTCTTCAGGCTTTTGGACCTGATGGTAGCAGGGCATGACCCGGGTGGTCCTTGAGAACAGAAGCTGCTTTCTCAAGACCAGTGTGATGCCAGGCTGGCTTCCCACGTGGACGTCGTGTTTTACACCAAGGACTCCCAGAGAATGCTGTTTCGTCGGGTTGTATTTGTGCAATCAGATGACAATAAACTTGGAAATATACAATGATCAATATTGGTGAGGGATAGGTTTGGTCAGTTTTCTCCCCCCTCACTACATTAATTCAAGGTGTGCAATGTCAAATCAAAAGCTAACTGCCATCAGGAATATCGAAGAAAGTTATTCTCATGTTCCATGCAATAGTTTTCCCTCAACAAACGTCATTAAAAGGGGATGAAAGGACATCAATATGAAATAACTGTACAGTTAGCTACTCAGGTCTCAACCTTTGATCATATGGAGAGAGTTCATGATGTTTTCTTCATTTTAAAATCAAGATTGAGAGTATTGTTCAGTTGCTGGTAACTCTTTCCATCTGGGCCTGTGCCCACAGTATCCCTAATCCTGATCAATTCATTTCTCTCTGGGTATGCCTCCTTTTTACAGACCTTTCTTAATGTTCATTTTTTCATCAGTTGAACCTTTTGTTCTTCCTCCACCAGTTGTCTTGCTCTCCCCTTCATTTAGCTTTGCTTTCAAAAAGTGACCGTGCAGGTATTTCCCTACTTGTGATGGTCCGACTTGCGATTTTTCAAGGTTATTATGGCTTGAATCTGTACTTTCAATTTTGAATTCCGATCTGTTCCCATGCTCGTGATAATGTGGTACATTTCTATCTCGCGAGACTCTCTTGCTACGTTGACTCAACCATGCTCGCAGTCTCTGTAGCAATCACATTTTATTGACAATGAAAAAAGAAACCATCTCTCCAGTAAAAATTTTAAATCTTCCTGAACAAGACTGCCTGTTAAACAAGTGCCGATGCCCCAGCGCCTTCAACAAGTGTCGACGACGCAGTGCGTTCTATGAGCTGTTCTCGCATTTTCAAAAGAGAGTGAAATTAATGACCCTGTTGCTTTAGTGTCCTGATGATCCAGCAATTAATTTTCGTTCAATGATCCAAACATTTTTCATGCGCAGTGTGCTTTCGGCTGTGTATATTTAATGGTTTTTATCAGTGTGCAATAAAGGTATTCAAAATTTAATTGTTAAAAATGGCAGGTTTGACTTAGGATGGATTCTCTGGAACGTAACCTCATGGTAAGTTGAGGAGCACCTGTATGTTAAGTGAAAAACAAAATGCTCTTAAATTTCTTTCAATTTTATCTTTGGCATTCTCTTGAGTTCAATGGAGCAGGTAAAAAGACATTGGTGTTAAGTATTGTGACTGTAGATTTAAAAACGGATTGATTTTAAGAACACTGAATCACAAGTAGAAGGTAGAAGAACATGACTATGTGGCTTACAAGAATTTAAAACCACATGTATGGTTTATGTTATGACGTAAGACAAATTATATATGAAAACATAAATATCTGTAAAGGCTGATCACCTAGCACCCCCACCTCCAAGCTTGTCCTGCTATCAAATAAGGTCATATCCATTCTGCCCCAGTCTCAAATTTATTTCTTTGTCAGTCCTCTAGCCCTTGATTGCCCATAAATTTTGGCTTTTCAACCCTCTACGACAGAGAAAACTAGAGATTTACCTCTCACTATGAGGGGAAAAAAATCCATGCTCAATTTAAAATTTAAAAAAAAAACACCTTAATTTGTAACTTTGTCCTCTCTTTGAAGACTTGGACCAGTGGAAACCATCTCGACATTTACCTAGTCATGCCTCTTTGTGATCTTGTATATTTCAATAAGATCACTCCTCATTCTTAACAATCACAGAACTATCGAAAACCAGCCCTTCTAGTCTATGCCAGACTATTAAAATGCCTGCACCATAGCCCTCCATATCCCTCCCATCCATGTATCTGTCCAAATTCTTCTTAAATGTAGATATTGAGCCTGCATTTACCACTTCAGCTGGCAGCTTGTTCCACACCCCCCACCACTCTATGTGCGAAAAATTTTCCCCTTGATGTTCCATGTAAACTTTTCCCCTTCCACCCTTAACCCATGTCATCTGTTTTGAATCTTGGCTACCCTCAGTGGAAAAAGCCTACTTGCATTTACACTGTCTATACACATCATAATTTTGTATATCTCTATTAAATCTCTCCTCATTCTTTTATGCTCAAAGGAATAAAGTCCTAACCTGCTTAATCTTTCAATGTAACTCATTTCTTGAAGTCTCGGCAACATACTAGTAAATCTTCTCTGCACTCTTTCAATCTTATTGATATCTTTCTTCTAAAGATATACAACTTCAACTTTAGCCTTTTGTAATAACCCTCCCATCCCAGAAATTAGACCAGTTTGCTTGAGTTATTTGAAGAGGTCACAAAGTGTTACATGTGATTTAGATGGGCCTTAGTAAGGTCTTTGATGAGTTCAAAAGGTTAGGATCCAATTAATCTATTGCATCCAGGCAATTTGGATCCAAATTCGCCTTGGTAATAGATCAGTGCAGTTCCACAAAAATTGCGGCTGAAATCCTTGCTGTTTGTAAGAAATGTGAATGACTATGATTTGAACATGGAAGGCAAGATTAGTAAATTTGTGGATTATGTGAGGATAGCAGATTTGTTGATAGCAAGGAAGATGGCTTCAGAACGATATTAGTGTGTTGGTGAAATGGGCTGAAAAATGGCAGATGGAATTTATTTCTGAAAAAATGAGGAATGCTCTTTGGCAGTACACCAATGAATCGAGGTCATGACCTTGAACGGTAGGGTCTTGGGGCATATTGAAGAATGAAAAGACCAGGAGTACGTCCATATATTGATGCTAACACAAGTAGGTAATGTGATGAAGATGGCATGGATGACTGGCCTTCATTAATCAAGACAATGATTACGAAAATAGGGAGGTTATGCGCCAATTTTATTAAACTTGATCAGACCTCAGCTGGAGTAATGCGTGCAGTTCTGCTCACCATGAGGTAGGAAGAATATGATGGTGCTTGAATGGATGCAAAGGAGGTTCACCAAGATGTGGCCTTGGATGAAGAGAGACTGGAGAAACTAGGTCTGTTCTTGTGGGAGTTGAGGAGGTTAAAAGTGGTGATTATGGCATAAAATTGAGGAGAATAGGTAGGATAGATTACAATAAACTTTTCTGCATATCAAAGGTAGATAAAAGCAGACAACATAGATTTTTAAAGAGGAAGAGATGTATAGGGAATGAGAGATTCCTTTTTCAACCATTGAGTCGAAAATGCATGGAATGCAGAGGCCAAGAGTTCCTGGAGTTGGACCATTGACAGCATTTGATATGTTTTTAGGGTGAGTACTTGAATTATTTGGGAATGAAAGGCTTTGGACCGGTGGGAGATTAACATGAAAGAGTGCCCACTAGTTATCATGGAAGAGTTGAATTGATTGACATTTCCATGCTTTAGAATTCTATGATTCAAATTAGTCAAATGAATTTCTTCTGTATTGCTTCCTGTACTAGTATATCCTGTCTTAAATGTGGAGACTAAAACAGATCACAGTGTTCCATGTGTGATTTCACTCATGTCTTGTTCAATTATAATAACACGTCTCTATTTTTAAATTACAACCCCCCCCTGCCCTTGTATTAAGCAATTTGTCATCTTATTATACCTGTCTACTGATATTTTCATTCATGCACAAAAACACCTAAAGTTCAAAAAAGTTCAAAGTTCAGATTTATTGTCAGAGTACATAGATGACATTACAAAACCCTGAGATTCTTTTTTTCTGCAGGCCAGGCAGTATTTATACTTATTGGTCATGCAAAAAAACTGTACTCAAGAAAAGATACATGTACAAAAGAGAGAAATGTAAATAAGAATAAGTGCAACAAACTGCAATACAGAAAATAAATAAAGTAAGACTCCTTGAATGAGTCCCTGATGGAGTTTGTTGTTGAGGAGTCTGATGGTGGAGGGGGAGCAGCTGTTCTTGAACCTGATGGTGCGAGTCTTGTGGCACCGACACCTCTTTCCTGATGGCAGCAGTGAGAACTGAGCATGTGCTGGGTGGTGTGGATCCTCAACGTTGCCCTCCGATGGCAGCATTCCCTGAAGATGTTCTTGATGGTGGGAAGGGTTTTGCCTGTGATGTCCAGGCCTGTGTTCACTACCTTTTACAGGGCTCTGTGTTCATGGGTATTGGTGTCCCCATACAAGACCATGATGCAACCTCGATCTCTCTGCACAGATTTGCCTTTATCAATTCTGCTGGTTACACTGAAATGATGTTTTGTCAGATTGTACTTGGGCAATCAGATGATAATAAAATTGACTGGAGATCCTCCAAGAACTGCAAGTTCATTAAGCATGTTTTCTTTGTAAAGCCATGTTGACAGGTTTCATTGCATTTTGTCTTTCTAAATGACCTTCTGTTAACCTTTGAAAATTCACCCAGTCAACGTAGTGAAAATGCAGTGACGTAAGTGTTGGCAGAGCTGCTTCACAACTAGTGTCCAAATGATTGAGTACCCTGATGCGAAATCATTTTATCGTGATCCTGAAATTTTAGTTTAGCTAGAAACTGAACCGAATGGCTTGGCACGATGCTGTGTCTCAGCCTGCACGATGCTTGACTGCAGTTTTTAAATAGAACTAAAAATTGTCCCATTTAGGAAAGGTGTCCTAATTCCCAGCATGATGTACTAGAATAAATATTTTCCTTTTTAACAAAATAGCCATTTTAACGATTGAAATTTATAACTTGTGAACCTGTACCTTCAAAAATCTCAGATGCGCAACAGCAATAAGCGACCAGGCTTGTTGACTTTATTTATCTTTAAAACTGCTCGTTTTGATAAATGAAACATGCTATATTTCCTTATAAATAAACTATCAAAATTTACCGATTCATCTATTCTTTATGCCTCCTTAAATTTTAATTTTAAAAGTACTGCTCAAGAATCCAGAAAATCCAAAATTCTACACCGACCCAATCACCGAGCAGTCTCTCTTTTCAGACTTTGACTGTATATCTGAAACAAATCTGGCTGCTTCTTACTGTCTATAATGTCAGATTTCAGATTTATTGCTAGAGTACATACATGACACCACATACAACCCTGAGATTCCTTTTTCCTGTGGGCACAGCAGAATTCCCACTAATTGGTAGTGCAAAAGTAAATATGTAAACAAATAAAAGAACTGTAAACAGATAACAAATGTAAACACACTGTGCAATACAGAGAGAACAAAAGAAATCTATAAAGTGCACAAGTAAGTGTCCTTAAATGAGTCTCTGATTGAGTTTGTCGTTGATGGTTGGGTAGTAGCTGTTCCTGAAGTGGTGGTACAAGTCTTGTGGAACCTATACCTCTTTCCTGATGGCACTAGTGAAAATCGAGTGTGTGCAGTGTGGCGTGGGTCTTTGATGATTGCTGCTGCTTTCCAACGGCATCGTTCCCTGTAGATGTACTCAATAATGGGAACTGTGATGTCCTGGGCTGTGTCCACTACCTTTTGAAGAGCTTTACAGTGTTCCCATTACCAGACCTTGATGCAGCCAGTCAGCGCACTTCACACCACTCCTCTAGAAATTTGCCAGGGTTTCTGGCGTGCTTTTTGTCACGATGCCATTGGTGTGTTGGGTTCAGGAAAGATCTTCTGAGATAGTGACTCCCAAGAATCACCCTCTCCACCTCCGATTCCCCAGTGATCATTGGATTGTAAACCTCTGGATTTCCTTTCCTGAAGTCAATAATCAACTCCTTAGTTTTGGTGACATTGAGTGCAAGGTTGATGTTGGTGCACCATTCAGCCAAGTTTTCAATCTTACTCCTCTATGCTGAATCATCACTTTTCTTTATACGACCATTACATGGTAATTTGTAGATGGTGTTACTGTTTTACCGAGCCATATAGCTTTAAGTGTAAATTGAGTAGAGCAGGGGGCTAAGAACACAGCCTTGTGGTGCTCTGGTACTGATGAAGATTAAGGAGGAGAAATTCTTAACAATGTTCACTGATTGTGCTCTAGAGGTGAGGAAATCCATGCTCCAATAACACAGTGGGCTGTTAACTCCAGAACTTGGAGTTTGCTGATCAGTTTTGAGGGGATGATGGTGTTAAATGCTTAACTGTAGTCGATACAGAGCATCCTGATATATGCATCTTTGCTGTCCAGGTGTTCCAGGGCTTTGTGTAGAGCTAGTGAGATAGCATCCACCGTAGACCTGTTTCTACGATAGGCGAACTGGAATGGATTCATGTCACTGCTCAGACAGGAGCTGTTATGCTTCATCACCAACTTTTCAAAACACTTCACTGTTGATATAAGTGCTACTGGTTGATAGTCATTAAGGCAGGTTACTGCACTCTTCTTGGGCACCAATACAATTGATGCGTGCTTGAAACAGGTGGGTACCACGCCCTGCTGGAGTGAGATATTGAAGATGTCTGTGAAGATGTCCGTGAATGTCACATCAACTGGAAAGTATAAATATGATATTTCAGACAGCAAATAGTGAAATCTTCAAATTATTTGAATGAGCATCAGTTTTGCAGAGCAACAAGTTTGAAATTATTCACATTAAAGTGTAAAAATGTTTTGAGAATTTCTTGTGGGATTAAAAATATACTCTGAGGTGATGTGCAACTGAGATCAGATGTTTGGTATGTCCTTGTCATGCTGTTGCCCATCAGTGATTTTAACAACAAAATTCTAATTGAATATTGATCCTGGGTCCATATTTTGAAAATGTTTTAATTCTATAAAAATATCTGACATTTGTACTTATGGAATTAGAATCTTTGACTGCATAAGGATGTTGTCATGTTCAGCCTTTTATTCCATTGCAAATGCCAAGTGATGCTCATTGAAGTAAATTCCAGGACAATGGGGTTGCAGCAGTTTTTCTGTGTTAATGACCCATAGGTCATGAAAGGTTTCTGCCTGGACTCTGCCAGTTCTTGATTCTGGTAGTTTAAAGCCACACACTGCTGTTGGGATTTGAATGCTGCTGCTGCTGAGGTCTCTGGGGCTGCTATTGAAGGAGTTTACTTACATTGTGTTTGTGCAATTGCCAAAGAGAAGGTATTTTTTTAAACAGATCTATTGTATGTCACTAAAGAACTCAGTTAAAGCAAATAAATGGTATGAATGGAAAACTAAAACATTTCTAATCGGCAGGAGATAAAATCTGTTATCCTTGCATTTTATCTGCAAGTCTTAAATTTTCATTCTTGTTTTTTTTAGAAACTTTTCATATGCAGTCTGAATCTTTAATCAAACCATTGATGCAGACCATCTCCCATCAACATTCAAAGGTTCGTGTGGCAGTCATTCAGACAACAGGAGCAGTCATTCAGTATGGAAATGGAAAGTCCGTTGACGACGTTCTCTCTCATTTGGCACAGCGTCTCTTTGATGATGTCCCAATGGTGAGGGAAAATTCTTTGTCATCATTTAGTTTACATAACAAGAGTATGGTGGAATTGTGCTCTACTTTCATTGATATCAAAAATAATGTTGCAGACATTATTCCAAACTTGAGAATTATACTTTCTGTTTTCCAACCCTAATAAACAGAACATATGAGTTTCTAGTGGGGAGGCATTTGAAAAGATCACTAAGTTTAACCTTGTATTTTGTCCTTCAGCGAAAAGAGCAACAAATTCAATTTATTTGTAGATGGGTGGATTATATTTGGTTAGGATTTTAAATCATGTATGAAATTCCATTGCATACACACTGCTTTATTCAGAGGGCAGCAACTCATCCTGGATAATCATTCTATGAGGAGCCCCATGTTTACTCACACTTCCAAAAATAATCACTTTCCCCCCCCCCCACCCAATGCAGAACTTGAAATTGGTGCAGATGTGCTTGGTTCTTGAACCAAGGAAGGACCTCAATTCATTCTAAAGTGTTCCTGATTTGGTTGTTTAAAATTTAATTATCTGGAGAAACTCAGCAGGTCATGCAGCATCTATAGGAAGTAAAACCAGTCAACCTTTTGGGTAAGGACCCTTTATTGTCTGCCTTTGCAGAGAAGTAACTCCCAAGAGATTTGATATTGTGTCTATTTGAGGACAGTGCGCTTGCAGATGTTGGAGTAAGGCCCATCATCTTGTATGCTTCAATGAACATTGACAATGCTTGTTTCTCAGTCTTTGAATGTGTGAAAAAATAGCTCAACTGTTGATTGTTCCTTGTTCTGGAGTGCAGTTGACTATATGATGAATAGTTTAACATTAGTTAAGAAGTTTAACTCTCCTCTAAGGAATTGTTGGAGGTGAGAAAAGGTGAAAAAGTGTTGAGCCAGCAACATAGACTTTTTAATTGGCTCTGTTTGTAGATTCATTAGTTAGATTCACTGCTTGCATGCCATCATGAAGCTGAATTTGAGGAGATTGCTCCACTTTTTTTCTGAGTTGATGACATCAAACAATGCAGGGAGATCTTAAAAGGGCATGCACAGTATAGGTTGGAGAGGAGATGAGAGGTTATTGTCATACACGCAGGTTCAGTGTACAGATACCATGCACTGCTGCACAGATACATAAAATGCATTAATAAACAATAAATTAAATTGCATGAGAGAGGTCAAAAAGATAATAAACATAAAAGGTTAGATAAACATTCATTGTTGCATTTAGTGCAAAAAAAAAAGCAATTCTACAATAATGAGACAGATTATTGTTGGTCCTTGAGTTGTGTTACAATGTATAGTATGGGGAGGTTCAAAGGTATGAGGATAGTTGTACGGCAAACAAGAGATTATGACCCTGCAATTCCTTTAAAGTCCACATTTTAGAGGAGGATGTGAAAAGCTATTCTGGGATGTTTTCTAAATACCTTTGTAAACTTAAATCAACTAGCAGCTTCCTGCCAATTTATGGAAAAAAAAAATTTTCAAAAATATTCTGATTTCAGATAAATGTTGTACTCTCTTGACTAAAGTTTAATTCTTTGCCTGAGCTGAAACATGAAATATAATTTTCATGTCGGGCAATAAACTATCTTTGCTTGTGTAGTGATTGTGATAAAATGGTGCTATATGTTGCTGACGGTGGCGTTTTAACATAATTGTCACTCAAGGTGTAATAGCTTTATGTTCATCTTTAGTTTTAAAATAGATATTTCTTTGTAAAGTTAGTTTGTGGGCTGGATACAGGGTCACAAACAGGTCACATCACATTTACAATCCACTCAAAAGTGAGGTAATTTTTGGAGTCGTGTCTTGGAAAGGCAGAGCTATAGAAAATTGAAGTGGTCTTAATTGACTGGAGTACTATATGTGGTCCTTAAAAGCATTTTTATGTGGATTCCGTATTGTGCTGCCAGCTGTTTTCAAAACTCCAATACCATTTGAGTTACATGTGCTCAGAGTTTACAGAGATATTAATCACTTAAACCTCTTGGATAGAGATGATGTCAGATATTTTTATGGATGTGAAGTGATAATTTGAAGGAAGGCAAAAGGTCATCTACTATGAGTTGTGTTTTGAAGAAATGAAACTGAAACAGTGATTATGTCATGTCACATGATTTCAGAGAAATCTATATCTGAAGGGAGAGAGACATTTTGAAACCAAACTCAAAAGAATTGACCATTCTGTGCAAGACACGGGGTAAAATAGTTGTCTCTGGAGAGAAGGAGATGCTGTTCTGTATTATCCTTATCATAGGAGATGCTCAAAATAAGTGGCTTTAAAGTCAGTGACCACTTCGTTCTTGATTAAGAAAGAACTCATCTTGAAGATCACAGTTCTGTAACCTTAACAAGAAAGGGGGAAACTTGTAAAAACACATGTATGAAGACTATCTCTTTGAAAGACAACTCATCGAAAGGCTTGAGTTTAAAGAGAGCTGAAGACATAATGTTTAAAAGTGCTTCATAATTACTTCTGAACTACAATTTAAAAATCATCAAGCAAGACAAGATGTTTGACACTGAAGTTTAAAACTGACTTTTCAGACTCAAGCTTAATCTGCAATAGTTTGGATTTTTGACACATACACACATCTACATTTGTGCATAGTGGGAATTAAGTTAGAGTTAATTAAGAAATGTTGTATTAATAGTTTAATTAAAAATATTATTTTGAATTTTCCATTGCTGTTCCTTTGTTAGTTCATAACAAAATTTGTTAGTTTGTAACAAAGTGCCAAAAGTAACTTGACTCCATTCCAGAGCAAAAGGAACAATTGTTGACTCTTGGTTCTTAATAGCTCTAAGCTAGAAGCTCATGTCCAAAGTTTGCAAGACTGATGAGCATTGCAATCCACACCGAAATATCAAAGACTTGTGCAAATGATGAATAGAAGGGAGTGATTCATAACTTTGTAATGTATTACTGCTGTTTTGATCTTGTGGTTTGACATAAGTTCATACCATTTTGTATTAGAGTTACAAGTTATTTGTTTTTAAAAAAAAAACTGTTGGGAGAGTAATTATAGGAATGAGCTTGATGCATATAGCTGTGGACTTAAGTTGGAAGTGAAACAATCTTTTATTATTATTTGATTTCTGTTGACAAAGTTAGCTCATAAATTTTAAATCATAATTGTGTCTCCTGGGTAATGAAATGAAAAAAATAGTTGGCCATTCTGCCCCACTAGTCTGTACCTCCATTCAATTAGATCATGGCTAAATTGTACCTTCACTACATCTGTCTACCTTGCGAGGATAGAAATCAGGTGCCCTTCAGCTGTCATATTAATGGGAAGGGTACAGGGCTTTAAAACATTGCAAGAATCCCAATGTGTCAAGGTTACAGGCAGTTTGGGTTTTATGTTCTGAAACTCCAGCTAATGGAGTGAATTGTAATTGACCATTTTTTGTCTTTTGGAACTGAGATAGGTACGCCAAGCTGTTACAGAAGTGGTAGGACGCTGGCTGTTGGACCTCCGAGATCGCTACTCATTCTTCCACAAACTTATTCCCCTTCTGTTGAGTAGTTGCAGTGATGAGATTCCTCAAATCCGGTAAAAACTCTGTACTATTCCTGAAAACTAGTATTTTTCTCCTTATCTTTTTACAAAAGTCTGCAGAGAAATGTTTTTGCAGTATAAGTTACTGAAAAATCTTTTTAATACCATGGCTTCTTTCCAGGGATTTGGTCATCATTAAACACCTGTTGGCAATGAATATGATTTTCTAAATGTGGAAAATTGCATAAAAATATTTTGACAATTATATTTTTGCTTTGGAAATTGACTGAAATTCCCCCCCCCCCCCCCACCCCAACTCCTATTCACTGCACCCAACCTGCCTGAGTATTGAAAGTCTTTCCAGATATTGGAGCAGGATTGTGATCCAGTGATATTTCTGAAATGTTTCTAATACTGTACACATATGCTTTGCATTCTATTTAAGCTTTGGAAGAAATTTAGATATTTTTTGACATTATCATGTAAACGAAGCTGCAGAACACAATTATTGCTTATTGGTGGAGTCTCCCTCCACCAACATTTTTGTCCATCTGGCAGAACTTGTTCTTACCCTTAATAACTTCTCTTTCAACACTTCTCATTTCCTGAATGGTCACTTACATGGGTCCCAGCTATGCCATGCCCTTTTGTTAGCCACATCGAACAGTTTTAATTCCGAATCCATCCCAGGAACCCAATCCCCTCCCCCTCTCCCCAACCACCCTATTCCACCGACTATTCCTCTGTTACATTGATGACTCCGTTGGTGCTACTTTCTGCGTCCATGCAGAACACGCTAATTTCATCAACCTTGCCACTAATCTCTACCCTGCTCGGAAATTCACTCGGGCCCATTTTCAACACTTCTCTTTCCTTTGAACTCTCTGTCTCTATCTCAGGAGATACACTGACATTTACTGCAAACTCAGTGACTTCCTTGACAACACCTCCTCCCACCCAATCTGCCAGTTTCTCCATCTTTACAATGCCTGCTATTAAGATGAGACCTTCCATTTCAGGACATGTGAAATGTCCTTCCTCAGGCAGTGCGGCTTCTCCTCAACAGTGGCCAATAGAGCCATCTCCTGCGTTTCTTCTGTCTCTCGGAATTCCACTCTTATCACCTCTCCTTTCAAACAGAACAGGGGATCGGGTTCCTCTTGTCCTCACATAAATATTCTTAGCGCATCATCTCAGTTATTTCCACCAGCTGCAACTCGACCTCACCACCAGGTACATCTACTCCCTCTCCAATCCTTTCTACCTTCCATGGGGGATCTCTCTCTCGGGTTCACGTGCCTGCTCATCCCTTCCATTCCACCTTTCCGTTACCTTTGGTACTTTCTCCTGAAACAGGAAGAAGTGTAACTCTTGCTTTTACCCTCCTCCCTCACCACCATCCAGCATCGCAAGCAGCCCTTTCAGGTGAGGCAAATTCACATGCACCTCTCTTAACCTTATTTATTACATAGAAGTTTCTAATTTTAGATAATGAAACCTCTGTCTTCTGTACCCTTTCTGCTCTTCTACCTTTGCACCCAACCCCTTCACCCATTCCTATTTTGTTTTATTTCCCTCCAGCCCCATATCCCTATTGGATTTTTACTCTCTTTCCTCTTACTCCCCCACCCCCTTTCATTCCATGAGGTTTCTCTCTATAACTACTATTCTCACCTTCTTTATCAGATTCAGATTCCAGCACCGGCAGCCTTTGTCTTCTCATCACCCACTCCACCGTGTAGGACTCGTCCTCCTCCTGATTCCTTATGTTTTCTCACCTTTCTCTGGCATCTACTAATCCCTGGCCCCTCTCCATCATGTTTCACTTTTACCTGGTTCACCCTTCCCATATGGGGTCCCTGTCCCACCTCTCAACCTTTCCTCTTTACAGTACCTTCTCTTTTACATTTAACCAGTCATGATGAGAGTTTTGGTTCCCACTGATGCTAGTCAATTCACAAAGTTCCTCCATCCAATTGTTCTTGACTTTGTTGTACACATTTAAAAAAAAAATTTAATGTAACAATCCAGCATAGTAGAAGGGCCTTCTGGCCCATGATGTATGTGCAGCCCTATCACATCCAAATATCAACCCCGTAAGATTTGAACGGTGGGAGGAAACCAAAGTATCTAGAAAAAATCCATTCAGATCATAGGGAAAGTGTAGAAACTTCTTGCAGACAGCGCCAGATTCGAACCTGGGTCGCTGGCATGGCAGTAGCATTGCACTAACTGTGCTGTATGATTTGTAGCAATTTGACATGGCCTCACTTTATTATCGAAGAAGCAACATTTTTGCTTTGCTGTCAAAATGTTGGCTCAGAGTGATAGCACTGTTGTATTTGCGTCCTGTTTTAATTAAAATAATTGTTTAAATGACATTACACGTGATAATTACACTAAATGGAAGAATTGGAAATAAATGTTTCTGCGGAAAAAGTGGATGTTCCTTCTAACTCATCCTATTCAGCTGAAATGAAAGCAGTGATTGAAGCAAACCGCTTTTAATTTTTAAGTAAAATATTTTGCAATGTATTTATCAAGGAGAAAATAAATAAAACGCAAGTAAAAACAAGTGTTAGATAAGGCGTCCAGGTAATGATTAAAGATGACAAAATAAGCAATGGCATTCCCTCATCACAAGGAGTAAATGCATTTTTTGACATTGGAAATGGAAACAAAAATGAAGGAAGATGGTTAAATGGCAGCTGAGCTGATGGACAATATTTTATACAATGGCCAATGTAAAATGACATCCACTGTTTATTTTGTATTGAAACTCAAAAACAGATGGAAATGTTGGAAATCTAAAATGAAAATAGAAAATGGATGCTGATCTGCTGAGTATTCCAGCATTGTCTGTTTCTATTCAATATGTACTGTTTATGCACATTGGCAAATTACTTCACTCAGAGGGATGGGTTTTTTTTTGATGTGAGAGTAGCAATAGATGACAATTGAAAACAGTGCTATCTAAAAACAGAATTATTTTAAACGAACAAATCATTTAGCCTTCCACCAGTGATTAACAACATACATAATTCAAACTGAGCAAGAATTGAAAGGCTATGGCTTTGGGCAGCATTTATGCAGTGGAATGCACATCTTGAACAGCTGAGAATTAAAGTGAGATGACTGAAGAAACCTTTTTTTTTTGGGGGGTAGAGAGAGATTGGTGGTAAGCAAAGCCAGGAGAGAGAGAGAGAGAGAGAGAGAGAGAGACAGGAAAATTATATGTAAACACCAGCAGCTTCTAGTGGTGGGAATAAGTAATGCAGTGTTGAGACATCACACAGTATTTCCATTCATCGTGAAGTTTTATTTTGGTATTTTATTTTTGGCTTTGAACCAAAGCACACTGGTCTCCAGACCTTGGTTGGGAGGAATTTTCAACCCTGGTTGACCTGTGAAAGTTAAGTTGTACTTCATGTACTGCCACCTTTTTGAAAACAAACTTAAATTGTAGATAAAGGTACTAATCCATTAATAAATGAAACGGGTGTGTTTTTGATCTTAGTTTATTTTACCCACTTGTGTTTGCAATGCAGGGAGGTGGCTTCTGATTACTGGAAGAAAGTTGGACTCCAGTGGCAACAGGAGAATGAGGAGGATCTTAAGGATAAGCTTGACTGGTCGGCTGAACTCACTGTTCACTACCCTGCTGGTGGTAAGTAGAACATGTTATATTTTTAACTCCCTTGTATTTAGTTATAAAAGATAACCACCTTGCATCATGAGACCTTTCATACTTAGCATACAAAAGAGTGGAGCTGTTTTGTATAGAATTCAGGACTGAACTATTTTTAACACAAAAATTGTCAGAATTACCAAGAAACCTGATTAATCTTATCATTTATGGTAACTTGAATAGGCCAATTGGCACTTCATACCTGTCCTGCTGCTAATTGGTAAGCTTACAGCTGTCTGTTTTCCTGCACTAATCCTAGTCTCTTGCTTAAGTTAATATTCAAGATGGATGTACTCAATGAATGATCCACCACAGCCCTCATTGGTGGAGAATTCCACAGAATCACTGCCCTCTGGATGAAGAAATAGCATCCCACTGCAACGTCAGATCCAGTTCCGACAGAGTCATCCAGTTTGCAGCTGACACGACAGTGGTTTGGCTTAATCAGCAACAACAATGAGTCACACTACAGAGAAGAGGTGGAAAATCTCATAACATTACTTACAACCTGAGTCTCACGTGGACAAGACAAAGTAGATGATTGTTAACTTCAGGACGACCACACTCCACAACTCCTTAATAGCCTGGTAGTGGAGAGAGTAGAGAGCACCAAGTTCCTTGGAGTCCACCTAAGAAGTGACCTATCCTGGACACAGAACATTTCCTCACTTGTCAGGAAGGTGCAACAGTGACTGCACTTCCTGAGAAGACTAGGGCAGGCAAGGCTACTGGCTACAATCCTGTCAACTTTCTACAGGAACTCTATTGAGAGCGTCCTGGCTTATTGCATCACAGTGTACAGTTGGAACAGAGCATTGGTTCAGAGGTCAATCCACAGGACTGCAAGAGTGGCAGAGAGGATCTCCTTCCCTCCCCCTACCTTGTTCCCTATCAACGTGATCTACTGGTATTGCTGTCGGAAGAGAATGCACAAAATACAAAATTGTTGAGGACCCCTTCCACCCTGCATGCAACATCTTTCAGCCACTCCTGCTGAGAAAGAGCTACAAAGAGTATCAGAGCCACAAGGCTGAGAAACAGGTTCTTCCCATGGGACTGCTGAAGACTGAATGAAGTGCTCATACCAACCCTCCAATACTTTACTATTTATTCAACAATATTTATTTTTATGTATGTACCATATATATGTACTGCCTATGTATCACTTGTTTGTATCTGTGTTATGTCTGTATCTGTGTTCACATTTTTTGTGCACAGAAGACAGGAGAGCACTGTTAGGTTATTCTTGTATAATTGGATAAAAATAAATCTAAACTTGAACCTAAATGGCTATCCTTTATTTGGAAACTGGTCTGTGGTTCCAGACACCCCAGTTGGAGAAACATTGTCATTGAAACTGTTAAACTCCAAAAAGTTTGTATGTTTCATCCCTCATTTCTTCAAAACTGAAGTATGAATCTTGTCTACCTTAACTCACCTCATAAGTCAATCCTCCTCCTTCACAGGAATCAGTCTGGACAACCTTCGTTGCACTTCTGTTATAAATACATGTACATAATATTCCATTTACGGTCTCACCAAAGCAGTGCATAATTGTATTAAGAATTTAAGATTTTGATAAGAGCAAGAAAGAAACTATTGAATATCGAGGTTTGTGCTTTCAAGTATGTGCACCTTCTTCCTAATATCTCGATAGCTCTTTTGAGACAGAGAGGTTCAGTTGGTATAAAACATTTCTGCTCTCTTTCTCTTCAATCCGATTGCAGTGAAAGCCAACCTGCCATTAGCCTTTCTGATTGCATGTTAACTTTCAGTGTTTGCATATACAAGAACACCCAATTGCGTCCTGAATACCAACACTTTTCGGCTTTCATTTCGAAGAATGCTCTACTTTTCAGTTTATTTTGGGGTTTTTTCCCTCATAGTTTGCCATTTGCCCTGACTTGGTCACGGAGCCATCTATTTCCATGCTGTTTCCTCTTCAGAACTCATTTTGCTGACTTTCTGTCATCAGCAAATGTGGATATATTTACACTAGATTCTCTCAAGCAGTCAGTGATGTGGATTCTGAACTGCCTGAGCTCCAGCATTGTTCCCTGTGTCCCCCTCCCCCAAATATTACATACTCCCAACCTGAAAATCATGAGATTATTTCTGCTTTCTGTCAACCACTCCTTTATTCCTGCCAAAGTAATACCCCAATTCCAAGTGTTTGGAATTTGTTTGGACACATGATCAAAGTCTTTCTGAAATGCAAATACATCTTGTTGTATTCTGCAGTTTACAATCTCTGTTCTAGTTGATTTGTCAAACATAATTTGCTTTTCATAAATTTCAAAATTTCACCCATGAACTTTGATTTGAGAATATGCCACTGGCCGTCAACATTTGTTTGTAGACATTGAATATGCTTTTCAGGGATGTGACTGAGCACCTTGCATGGAGATGAGAGACGGGAGAAAAATGCTGCTTAGAAAAAATGTGGGTGGCATTGGATACCTCGATTTGGATTATTTATTGTCTTTATTAATTTAGTTGGAAATTATTTTAGAAACTGAATGATCTTGCATTTTCTCAAAGATTTATGTAACAATTGTAAATAAATAATTTTGTTAATAATTTAATTGGGAAAAATCACACCCCATCAACACCAAGGATAAAAATTGCTACACCTACTCAATGCATTAATGTGCACATATGTTTTAAAGACAAAATGAATGGTGGACCTAGGGGATGTGTTTTTATTTCCCTCCATTGTAACAGGTAAGATTTGAATTTTGTGTGTCTGATATATAACTTTCAATCACAGCATTTATCCTGTTTGTCTCCTTTAATGTTTTAACAGATTGATAAAATAGAAATCTTGTCTTGCATTTGTAAATGTTCAGCCATTGCTGTTCTCTGCATAGAATTGTTCTGTACTGATCAAAGGTATATTTTACACTAGAGGATGATTTAACTGTGTGTCTCCATACACATTGCTTCAGTCAACAGACTAGTTTTATTGATAGTGAAACTTTTAAACACTTGGATCAGGATGGTTTAGAAATCTAATATTATCTCTGGTACCCTTTGTTATTTTCCCTTCATATACTGTGTTGTTTCAATATTTGGCAAGCATGTTGGTGTAAGTTTTGAAATGGCTTTATTGTTGCTTAGTTACCAAGGTGGTAAGAAAATAATAGAAGAGACCCTACAAGCCACTAGACTAATTTCTAATTGACTTCTCCATTGCATCTGAGCAATAAGTAGATCTTGAAGTTTTCTAAATGGTCATCTTTTTTGCCTGAGATATCATTGTGAACTCAAATCCAGCTGTTGTGCTTCCAAATGAGCTATCAAACAATAAATAGTAGAATTTTACTCAGACTACACAACAGATTTTGAGTGCCAATGTATTGGCATTCTGTAAAATTGTGTATACTTTCACTTGTTCACAAAACCCATTAACTGTGGTCAAGTATTTAATAAATTATGGATATACTGCAATGGCAGCATGAAAACTTCAAGTTTGGATTATGGTAAAGTCCCTGAGATAAATCTGATTGGTTAGAAGTAGGATAGCTCTGTTCTAAGGAAAAGACCCATCGAGAATTTCGTGTTTGAGTTTAACCTGATTATGTTATCTTTCTAATTTTGAATCTGGTGTTAAATTAATAATATTCTGTTATTTGGTTATTTGGCCACTTCTGCTTGAGCCTACCTTTCTCAATAAGATATCATGGCACACTTCTAGGTTAGTAGAATTATGAATTTCTGAGTCCCTGAAGATTTTGACATTTCTCTAATGGCTGCAAGTTAAATGAAGGGGATTGAAACAAGGCTCCTGTCAGAAGGCTTTCTTCTGCATTATATATTCTGTTTACTTCTCTCTTTGCTAAAGTGCACAATTCATCTTGTTGGTCAATTTATTCATTGCCCCATCATTTTGTTTTGGAGACTGGAAGGAATGCAAACAACATTAAGAAAGGTTAAAGTTGTAGAGCTTCTTGGGAGTCCCTTTTTGGGTAGCATAATCAGTTGTGCAACTTTTTCTTCCCTGGAATTTGAAATGAAAACATTGCAAGCTACTCGTGCAAAAAGAAAATGCTTGGACCTCCTGGTCATTTAGACTAAACAGGTGCAAGCTCATGACTCTGAGACCAGAAACTAGGATTTATGCTATTCTGGGTCAAACCTCTGTATTTTAAATTGGAAGATGAGCTGGGCAAACTTTTCATATATCAAGAGTAAAAAATGGAGATGGGTATCTAAGGTATTAATTTTCCTCCCAGGGCAGTTTGTGGGCCATTGCTGGATATTTGTAGCTAGGAACAGTGAAAGCCTTACAACTTGGTGTGTTTTGTATCATAGGGTTGCCATTTCAATGTCTTGTTTTATTTTAAATTCAGGTTTAGTAACTTTTAAAAAATGCCTGGTAACAGTTTATTGAACCTGAGAGAAGAGGGAAGCAAATTGATTAATTGGTTCTTCTGGGAGTTCTATGACATTATCCCTGACCAGGACAAGGACAAGTGACCTTGTGTGATCCGAAAGTTGGATACTGTTCCATGCGTCGTCTTTATATCTATATATTCTCCATCCCCACAGCTGTTGTGACAATCCTTGGTCTTACTGCTGGCTCTTTATTTAAGTCAACACTAACGATTTCACAAGCAGCGCTGTCTCCGTGTATTGCTTTTAGAGAAAATGTGATTACTCACTCCATAAAATCTTAACATCAGAACATTTTCTACTTGCTGATCTCATTTATAACTTTTGGTTTGGAAGTTGAAAGTTCAGTTACTTGTGTAGTTAAGAAATGCCCATCATGCCTCCAAAAGGTAACTTGTTCAACAGATGACAATGATGAAATGATCCCAATATGAAAGAATCATTCAATATAATTCATCTCTGGGTGGAAGATTGGTAGCTATAGTTTTTAATTGAATAAGATAATTGGCAAAATATGGAGGAGAGGTAGCTTGTTATCTGGAATTTTGCAGTAATTTTTATGAATGAGCAATATGTAAAGGAAAATTATTGAATTCAAGATTTAAACAAGAAAATCTGCAGATGCTGTGATTATAATTTACACAAAAATGCTGGAGAAACTCACTAAGTCGTATAGCATTCTTTATGTACCAAAGATTCAAAAACCGGCACAGGCTCAATGGAAAAAATGATATTTCATCTTTGCTTACTGATGGAAAACAAAATATAAAACATTTAAAAAAAAAAATAATAAAAAACATCTTTCAAACATGCAGATTAGGAATACTTCAAAGCTGCTCACTCAAATAATAAAATTGAGGTTAATCTGACTGTGGGCTCAACCACAAATGACCTTCTGCCTATGCATGGTGACTTTTCACCTCCTGATCATGAGTCTTTCTACCTTTGGAAAAAATTATTCAAATACTCTTATTTCATCATCCTTTGAGGAAGAGTTCCAAAGACTTGATACTTGTCTCTAAACTGCTTCCAACACATTAATATCTTCCTTTAACCCTTTGGACTCTGGCCATTTTTAACCTTTCATTATATATCCTCGAGGCAAGGAACCCTTGGAAGCTGTGGGCTGCTGGAGACTGCTGTTGGGAGACTCGAGCTGGGCTGTGGACTGCTCGAAACTGGCTGAATGGGTACCAAGTATCGGAACCAGGAGGCAAGGAGGTGCTGAGGGCACTGAAGTATTCCTGACTGCATTGGAGATTCAAATCTGGAGCTCAGGTTGTCAATGGTTTGGACTGGACTGTGTGGCTGTGAAAGTATTGGAGGCAAATCTACAGACACTGGAAGGACTCTCTTTTGCTTCTCTCTCTGACTGAGTGCAAGAACTGTAAGAGGAGCTTAACCAATTCCTGCTGGTGGTGAATCTGTCTGCCTTGATATACATATATACTCTGGACTAGGTTCATGGATAAACTACAATATAAACCAGCTGATGGTCGAGTATAAAACCAGTCTCAGAAAATGGGGAAACAGAGTATATGCACTTGTTGGTACTCTGGTAGATTAATTTTAACATTGTATTTCCAGTTATGTATGCATCAATTAAAGTTGATTTAATAGATTCCCTAAATGTATTTCTTGCATTATAGATGACTTCCTTATGCCACATTGCACCTGTAGTAACCATCTACACTTGTAACAACAGTAATGAAGATTTATTTAATACAGAGCATTCAGAATGGATTTTGTTTTCTTGTTAGACTCGCATGGTTTATATATTATTCTCTCTCACAACTTTCAATTAAATGCTTACCTTAAAGATGAAAATCATTTACATTTCAAAAGTGAGTTTCATCTTGGACTGCACAAATTTATAGAATAATATTATAATTTCAGATTGTGTGTATCGAGTGAGTTGGGTCTTGCAATGCTGTTTTTTTTACATCCGCAGAGAATGGATTGTCAATTCTTAAACTGATATTTTTAAGTTTCGATTAAATTCAACAAAATGTGCCAAGCTAACATGAATTAAAAATCTCTCTTTGGCAGTGTTCTATGATATAAGGAATTGTACAAAATGCTTATCAGCAAGTGCAAGATAGGAAATTTTATTTTTAATATTTCATTCAAAGCAGCAGCTGAGGTCAAATTGCAAGGGAGCTTGTGTTTTAATCAGCAGGAGAGAATACAGTTAAGAGAGAGCCCACTGAAATGGCACAGAACTATGACAAAAGGAGTCGCAAGAAAGATGGATGTGCCCTGGATTTGGATAAAAAAAGACACCAAAGTTTAATGACCATATTCGTGATTGTGTGGCATAGCTTTGATATTAGACTTGAATGCATAATTGATAGCTTAAGTATGGGGAAAATAATTAGATAAATTTTGGGAGATGTTAAGAGGCCTGGATTGGCCTTTGTAAATTTCTTGAGGACCTTTCTCTCTGCAGATTTCTCTCTCCGCATCTTATTCTTGAGCAAACTTTAGTTCTCGCCATCTGATATAACCTTTACCAGCTTGGGATATCTTGATATGGCTTTGGAGAAGTGTTGAAGATTATTCAGGAAAAATGCCAATTATTGCTAAAGACAGAACTCCTGATTTGTTTTCATGGATGTCACTCTTGATTGAGAGAAAGAACTTTGAAACTTCTGCCATTGTGAACTTGTTGAAAGAAAGATGAATCAGTGGCTGTGATAATAGTCAAACTTCAAACTGAGCCTTTTATTTTTTTTTAAAAGGAAAAGCAGAAATTTGTACAGTAATACAGAGCTTTGGAACAAAGCTTCATAAACCTTATGATTATTTCATAAAGTAAAACCCAGGATTCTGTTGACACCGGTGGTTAAGTGAAAAACACACAAATACTGGAGAAACTCAACAGGTCAAACAGTGCCTTGATGTAGCCACCAACGTTTTGGGCTTCACCATTATGGATGCTATAATTTGGTTTGGCTCTTAAAAATTTTTCCTCAATTGAATAACATTACTGACTTTGAAATTGAATTAAAAACACTGTGCTGCAGAAACTCAGTAGGTCAAACAGTGGACATGACACAGCAAAGATCAAGGAGCAGAGCCAATGTTTTGGCCTTGAGCAAGGTCCTTGATGAAGGGCTCAAGCCTGAAATATTGGTTCTGTACCTTGATCTTTGCTCTGTAAAGTCCACCGTTTGACCTGCTGGGTTTCTCCAGCTTTGTGTTTTTACTTCAGTCATAGTGGCTGCAGACTTCTGTTTTACTTTGTACTTGAAAAATTGATCAACTTCAAATGTATATAATTTGCCATTAATTTCATAAAGCAAATTCCCCCGAGTCCTATAATTCAATCTCCTTCTGCAAGTGCTTGGAGAATGTGTGATGGGAGATGGGAGGATGGAAACAGGATAAAGGAGGGTGGTCGTTTAGTTGGTGAATATTGCTCTTGAAATTGTGTTGGAATTTTCTCACGATGACGTGGGTGGCCAGTAATAACCCTGTGACAACCCCACAGGAGTTGTGTCAGGCTCAACTTGCAGGCCTTGACATTGGGGTCATCATGGGCATTTGGATGACTGAGCAGCTTTTTTGCAGGAAAACATAAGAAATGGAACACCTGGAATGCCCTAACTATTTCTATGCGCATCAGCTGGACCGGAGGCAATACAGTGAAATTGGGCTGTACCTTAATACTTGAGAACTTTGATCAAATGAGAGGGAGTCTATGTGATACCATTTGGTTTAGTTGCTGCGGGAGTACAAATGCAAGGCTCTTGTGTTAATCAATGGAAGAACCTGGAGCTAACACAAACTGTATTTAGTGGCTAGACCCAAGAAGAAGAAGAAATACAGCCAGGGAAATTGGGCAATAGAAAGTCAAAGGTTGAAGAAAGGGAAGAAGATCACTTGGGGGCAGGGGACAGTATGAGAATCATCAGAAGGAAGAGGTGGTGTCTGGGCAGGACAAAGGAAAGATTCCTGGACAGTTCTTTCAAGGAGCACAGAAGGAGGAAGTCATGGTTTTGACATTGTTAGGTTCAAATACTGCTTTCCTAAAAATTCCATGACAACACAAAATAAACCACTCACTCACAAATATAACCCGGAAAAGGCCTGTGGAGTAAATGAGTTTAAAAAAAACAGATGATGGTCGCCATTTGAATGACGTTATGAATCAACAGGTCTGGAGCTAAAACTGGGTGGTGGCATTTATTTGATATTGCAATTTCAGGTGTGTAATGGAATTGGATATTGTCTAAATCATGAGTGCCTCTTGGAAAATTTAAAGTTTTGATCTTGGGAAGGACCAGTTACTCAAGGAAAATGAATTACCAATAAGAAGTTTTTTTACACTCCCTGGAGTCTTCCTATATCAAAGAAATAATTCTGCATGTTGCTGGCCACACATGTTGAATAACTGAGTCGTGGCATTTTGTTAACATCACAGAATTTCTAAGATTGAAACTAAAAGGAACACTGTGTGTGCTGCAGTTCCTCAAACTTTGCTTTTATCTGTGTTCTGTGTATTCCAGAACTTTTTCTGTCATTGATCTTTAACAAAGCTATTACATTTTGTTATTGGTCAGTGATAAGATGCCTTTTTGTTAAATGAATATTTCCCTCTCAAGATTTAGAATTGTTTTTAGAAACTGGAGTATTTAAGGAATTTTGTGAGTGAGTGGTTTGATTTGTGGTGTCATTAGGAATGCCTGGCAAAAATGTTTGCTTGCTGTCCGTATCAGAAAGCATTGCAGCTGTAAATCCCAACCTCTATATATTTCCTCACTTCCCCAATTGTACCTTCTGTCATTTTTCACTTGAGGAGGGCAATAAGTGGAATGACCAGTTTGCAATTCTGCGCTAACACCCAGTTGAATGACTTTTTAAAACAACTTCAGAGTTGTTTTCCAAAGGTTTGAAATTTTAGAAGTACTGTACTTTTCTCAATTAATGTTTTTAAGAATGGGTGCTTACTTGATTTATTTAATTTATTAGTAAAGCTTTATTTGGAGTTGAACTCTATCATTTTGTCAAAGGCACTTGTAAGATGATGAAAAAATTCAAAGTGCTAGTGGGGAAAATATCTTCATTTTGCTTTGTGCTACATACTGCTTTCTTTCAAATTTAATTAAGTTGAAGTTTTCTTTATGACATTGTTTCTCCTTTTTCCTCCCATCTTGCTCATCTTAACATATTATGTATCTTCCTTATCTGAAAGGGAGCTAGAACATGAGATGTGAAGGCGGCATAAGCCCTTTGGCCCTCCCACTCTGCTCATCAAGATCCAGACTGATCTTCTGCCTCAGCACCATTCCCCTGTTCCTTTAATGGTGAAATCTTATCGCAGGTGGTGGAAATGGCAATGCACTATATGTTGAATCCAGAAGCTTGGTTCTAGGTGAGGTTGTGTCTGGGGTGGGAGGAGGGAGGAGAATGGGCTAAGGCAAATGTGTGGGGAACTAGGGGAGATGCAGTGAGGGTTGAGTTAATGTCAGTTGAGGGGAAGCCACCTTTCACAAAGGAGAAGAACATGTCAAAATTCCCTGAAATGAAAGCCTCGTCCTTTGAGCATATTTGGCAGAGATGGAGGAATTGAGAGAAAAGAACAGAATCCTTGCAGGAGAGAGGGTGGGAAGTTGGCAGCAAAGTTGCCAAAGGAAGATGGTCATTTTCAGCGGTATTTTTTTTTGGCTGATGCATATGGTGATGCAATAATACATAAATAGAGTAAATGTTTAAGATGGAAGATTTAGGTGCTAAACCAGTTAGGTTTTTTTCCCTCTGGGTAGCATTAATTTTTTTTTGCTTTTGTTCTGCTAAGTGAATAATATTCTGTACTTTTGAATTATGTTTTGTGGAGTGTTTTTGTAGCTGGTCCAGTTTATCTTAGTTCATTGATGATCCTCAGGATGTTGACAATGTCAAACTTTTTCTTGAGCTATGTCTGTGCAGCAGTGATTTTGGATTTGTTCATTAAACCAGAAGTTTGCAATGTTGTGTTATGTAGGAATCTGGCCATATTCCAAACCCCTATTTCAGGTGACAAAATATGGATGCGGCCAAGTTGGCAAAAAGTTCAAGGGTAGTGTAACAGATCAATGCACAAGGTAGCAAGGGAGTGTGAACAAAATACTTCACATCAGATTGACAACAATCTTGGAACACATTTTCTGTAGGGATGGTTAAAAAGTCAGTTGGGCTCTCAAAAAGATAATTTACAGAAGTTTAGGAAAAGACAGAAATGGGACTGAATGGCTTGATCTGCAACAAGTTACATTGGACTTCAAGGTTTGATTAACCTCCCTCTGTGTTGCACTCTTATGTGACTTTTAGTGAATGATGCCTGATTGGCAGAACAAAGTAATTCTAAACGTGATACTCTGTTACCTTTTGATTTTTGTATCAATTCCTAATGCAATGATAAACTGTGATATCCGATTCAAACATCTCAACTTCCTACCCATATCCCCAAAAAGGCATTCGAAAATTGAGGTCTTCAAAATGAGTTGTTAATATGTATACTCTATGAGAATGCCTCCTCAACTATGATTATAGTCTGAATGTTTCTACAGTAAAACCACCTTGTATCCAGCACCTACAGGGATTGGTAGATACTGGATAAGCGAGTTTTCCAGTTGCTTAAGATTGCATATTGCATGAATGGAGAACTAATGGCGAGGCAAGCTGATTTTTAAACTTCTGGGTTTTTTTTTTACCCATTATCTGCAATTTTTTTGCTGGTTGTGTGAGGTTCCCAGTTGCTTGAATTCTGGATAACAGGGTGAAAATGATTCTGTATGGCAGGGTGGTGGGTGGGGTGGAGGGGGAAGGTTAATCTGAATTCAGATTTGCAGTTACTAATACATAGTGTTTAAATTAACTGTATCAGTAATTGTTCAAAGCAGAAACTACAGGGACAAGATAATCTTGGTTCTTCAATGAAGCATGTCTGCTTTAAAGAATATTTGTATGAAAGCAGTTTGTTTTTTTTTCGGTGAAGTTTTAAATGTAAGCAATGGACTTTGTAGATAATATTTCCTTCCAGAACACTTTTTTAATCGTGTTTGGTGATTTCAGAGGAATCTATAACATTTTTTTTCCCTGAGTTCTGTCTGGTTTTGAGTTAAAATTGGATTATGTTTTGTCTTACCCAAGGAATTAATTGTACGGCTGTTGGTGAGTGAGAACTATTGAAACATACAATTGCAATTTAATTGAATGGGAAGGACTCAGTGGTCCTTCTTTCTTCTATAACGATAATTAGGAATTGCGAATCTGAATAAACTGTTAACGTGTTCAATAAAATTCTACCAGCTCCAATTAATTGAGTTTTATTGAAGCAAATTAAAGAATTGGTGTGTCTTCTTTCTGAAAATGCCCCGTATTTTCTAATCAGTGGTTTGATTTCATAACAAATAAATTGCTTTCTGAAAGTAGGTAATTAGACAAATATGATAAGGTATTTATGGATGCATGGTAAGGTCATACAGGTACATGATCCTTTATCCGGACATCTAAAATCCAGAAAGCTCCAAAATCTGGCAAGTGGGGACCGGCGGTTGGGGGAGGTGGCCGAGGGACGGGCAGTCGGGGGAGGTCAGGCAGTCGAGGGACGGGCGGCCGGGGGAGGCGGCTGGGTGGCCAGGGGAGGTGGCCGAGGGATGGGCGGTCAGGCAGGCGGCTGTTGGGGGAGACTGCCGGGCGACTGGAAGGGAGTGGGGGTGGATAGGCAGCACAATTCAGGTGGGCTTTCCAAAATCTGGAAAAATCCAAAATTCAGAACACTCTATCCCCCAAAGGTTCCGGATAAAGGATGGTGTACCTGTATTTATTGTCTTGATTCAGATCTTTACATCTCTGGTGTATCCACATTTATTGTCACTTCTTTATTTGGCTCAAGAGCATGGTATTAGGCTGACTTCTTAACCAGATGCAATGTTGGTCATGCATTTGCAGTATTATGAATTGGTGTCATAGCACAATGGGTGAGTATGGATTTGCAGTACTGGTGAGAATCTGCTCCATGCTGCTGAATGGGATATGGCCATGCCTTTCAATGCTAATTGAATGGATTCTTGATGGAAGTTTCATTGATTCTGTTGGCATCAATACCAATGAAAGCACAACTGCTCCTTTTTAATTTAGATTTCTCATCCCAAGTGCAGGCTATATATTGGACAAAAACATCTGTTATAAACATTTAATTTTAATGGATGTATTTCTTTAAATCATGGCCAGCGGTCCTCACTAACATTTTGTTTGCAAACTGAAGTTTTAGAGGGTTGCCTGCATGTTTGGTGATCAGCCATTACGACCAAACCATATTTTTTGGCGGGCAGCAATCAAGAACAAAGTAAATATTTTGGACCGCACATTAATGACGATGCCCTCACTTTCCTTTCAATCTTATTTATCCAATATCATCTTGTATTAGTTCTCAATGTTAATTTGGCCTTGGAGCACTTGGATCTAACAAATCTGTAACTTTGAGGAAGAAAGCATTGCTGCCAAGCATTTTTTTCCACAGATTATTGCAGGTTGTTGTGAATTATCGAGCTGGTAGCAGCTGGATGAGAAATTTTAGGCATCAAGTCAAAAATGTAGGCTCGCTGGCAATGAAAACTTGTGGCTACATTGAAACCAGAGTGAGCTTTAGAACTAGTTGGTTTCATAGAAAATCTACTCTTTCCTCAATCATTTTAATGCTGGTGCTTTGACAGTTGGAGTAAAGGACTTGCAATAAGTTTAATTGGAACTGTTTATTATGAATTCAACAGGTGGAAACACAAGTGGTTCTGAAATTTGCATCTAACATAGTGAAGCATTACTGCAGAGCGAGAGAAGAACAACACATATAGGGGTGTAAGTGAAGTCAAGACGAGACTGATTTATTGATCTCCCCAGCCCTGATTTGACTCAGCCCTAGCTTCCTGCCACTGGGCCTGGTATTCCCGCTGCTGCAGGCGGATGTGACGTCACTGCTGAGCTGGCCTTTGGTTGGCTGTGGTTCCCGCTGTGCAGGCTCCTGGCCAGTGAAGGCCAATAGTGTGTGTTGGCTTTTCGCACTAGCCATGTTAGTCTGCCATTTTGAGTGCCAGTTCACTTGCCAGGCAGCGATCTGCTATACTTCTGTTATTCTTTTGCCTTCATTGTTGGTGAGGCCTCACTTGGAGTACAAAGTATGGTTTTAGGCTCTTTATTTAAGCAAGGATGTGCTGGCCTTCGAGAGGTTTCAGAGATGATTTTTAAAAATGATTCCTGAAGTGAAGGGATTAGCACATGAGGAATGTTTGACGCCTCTTGGACTGGAGTTCAGAAAAAGGAGGGGAGACCTCAGAAGCATTTTGAACGTTGAAAAGGCTGGACAGAGTAGATGTGGCAAAGTTGTTTCCTGTGGTAGAGGAGTCAAAGACAAGAGGGAACAACTTCAGGACTAAAGGAAGCCCATTCAAAACAGAATTGTGGTGGAATTTATTTAGCCAGAGAGTGGTAGTACCATGAGCAGCTGTGGAGGACAGGTCATTGAATGTATTTAAGAATGAGGTGGTTAGGTATCTGAATAGTCAGGCAGGGGAGTGGGGATGAGTGGGAGAATGGATCAGCTCATGATAGAATGGTGGAGCAGAATCGACAGGCGAAATGGCCTACTTCTGCTCCTGTATCTTATAGTCTTGTAAATTTGGTCTTCATTAGTGAATTTCACATTTATTACTGTGTCCCCTTTAATATTTCACTTCAACAATATCGCACTATTGTATGGAAAAATGATGCAAAGTTAACTTTACGGGAATCCTTTCGCTTCCATATGTTGCAATTTTCCCAAAACTTCACCTTTTACACCTCACTGCCACTTTCAGTCTAGGTCCCTTGAACACCGGTTAAATTTAGCAAGCAACTTGCTTCCACTTGTGCCTGTTCTTCAAAATAAGAATGAAGGGCGGGGGGGGTGCTACATGAAAGACCTAGGCAGACATGTTTTCATTGAGCTCTCTGAAGAGTATTAAAAAGGTTAAAACTGTAAAATAAAGAATTTTTTTACTAAAAAATGGATAAAACAACTACTAAGAAACCAAAGCAGCTGAGAACAAAAAAAATGAAGTTTCTACGCAGCCAGGATCAACGAGTGAGAGCCCGAAAGGGACTGGCGCAAAAGTGGCCTTGGGGCTGGTGGACCCCGACAAAGCTGGCGATATGGGACAAGAGTGAAATATTATTCTGGAGAAAATGGAAAACTTGAACAACCGATTTGCTGGTGTTGAAAATGTAATGAGAGGAATGACAAAAATTAAAGAAATGGTTGAAGATTTAAATGGAAAGATTGATCCAAGCTGACATAAACTTTGTTAAAAGCACAAGATAAGGTAAAAAGCTTTGGAGAAAGATGCAAAGCAATAGGATTCTGTCAGATAAGGTTTCCTGGATGATTGACTACATGGAGAATTTTAGCAGACAAAATAATGCCCAAATTGTTGGACTGAAAGAAGGAATGGAGGGATTCTGCGAGTGTTGGGAGAAGACCAATTCAGAGGAAAAACTGCAGATTTGAAAGGGCTCACTGGACATTCAGACCCAAGCGAGCTGGAGATCAGCAACCATGACCGGCCTGGTAAGACTTTTGAGCTACCGTTATGGGAGATAATTCTGAGAGCAGCATTTGAATAATCTAAGCAAAATAATGGTCCACCTGAAACTGACCATTATAAAGTGTTTCTTCAAGATCTTAGTCCTACTTTGATTAAGCAAAGGAAGGTTTGATGATGTAAAAAGACAATTGCATTCCAAAAACTGAAATATTTGAACTACCCAACAACTCTGAGGGTTGAAATAACAGAAGGTAATTGACGATTTTTCAAGACAAAGAAGGAGGTGGAAGACTTCCTGTGAGGTTTATGAAAAGGTTAAGGCTGCCAAAGAGGAAGACTGAAGAATATTTACAATGGAACGAAGTAAAAGTTGTATTTTTTAAAAAGTAAAAAATTTTGTAAAAGTTGAAAAGTAAACTTTATTGAAATGTTCACTGAGAGCTCAGTAAAGAGAGAAAACTTGGGAAAAGTAGTAGCAAGATGGATACTCCATTCTAAGGGGATAATGGTGTCCGGAGAGGAGTGTCTATAAAAAATGACACTAATGGCAGGATATTACTGAAATATTAACAAGAATGACAGGGATGGACCTTCACTGGCAATCCGGAGATTTATCTTTTAGGCAATATTATTGAAATAACTAATAAACTGACCAAATGCCAAAGTTAATGAGTTGAAATAGCCTTAGCAGTGGCTAAAAATTGTAGTACAATTACTTGGAAATCTGACTCCCTTCTACATATAGCACGATGGATTGCTAAGATGAATAGTTGCATACCTATAGAAAAAATTACATACAACTTAAAGAACAAATATGACCTATTTATTAAGATATGGCAGCTATACTTAAATTATATAGGGGTCCAATTGTGATTATAAATTAAATTCTAAAGTATAAATATAGGTGACTTCCCCATATAGAATTCTTGACTATTAATATAATTGTGAGCCCTGACAGTGTGGTTGTGTTTTGTTTTTTTGTAAAGAATAAGTTTTTTACATATTTAATATTGGAGAGTTTTTCTATGTATATTTATGGGGAAATTTAAACAAAAAATTCTTTAAAAAAAGAATGAGGTTCAGGTTTTCCATGAACGCGTCATGAAATTTGTTGCTTTGTGGCAGTATGATTGTCCAGACAAGGTGCAAAATCACTACGTTACAATTTCATAAATACAAAATTTTAAAGAAAACTAGTACAAAAAAGTGAGGTAGTATCCATAGGTTCATTGTATGTTCAGGAATCTCATGGCGGAGGGGAAGAAGCCTTTTTTGTAACTTTGAGCAATGGAATCCCACTGGGGCTTATGCAGGATTTCAACAATTCCTTGAAGTACTGTCAGATAAGAGATTGGGCAGCATGGGCATTTAAAAAAAAAAGACCAGGGCAAAGAAAATGCTTTGGGATGTTTTGAAATCATCCTTGATTAAAGTATAGGGCTTTATGCCTTGTGCTTTATCAAGCATAAAGCAGATGGTGCAGCATAGTCGGCGTGTCCATTAGCATAATGTTGATACAGCGCCAGCAACTGGTGTTCGCACCCAGTGCTGTCTATAAGGAGTTTGTATGTTCTTCCCGTCAACATGCATTTCCTCTAGGTGCTCCGGTTTCTTTCTACCCTTCTTTATACCCTTGGGTATAATTAAGTGGCACGGACTCGCAGGCCAATAGGATGTGTTACTGTGCTGTATATCTAAATTTGAAATAACGTCTTCACTAACTCAAGGGAGCTTCTGCTCTGTGACCATTAAGAATGGAGAAGGAACAGTGAATGCAATGAAAACCCCAAGCCTATTCATCAGGGCATAGGGGAATCCAAAATCTTATGGGGGCTGTAGATTTATTGTGTATTTGGAGGGCATATGCTTATGGGCTGGAAAGGTCTGCTACTATGCTCTACATCTAAATTTAAATAAGCTGGGTGGGTTTTTGTAAGAAATGTTTCAAGCTAATGGTGTTAATTATGACAGTCTAGCTCTTTGGAACCATTTGTGTCCGGTGAGTCAGATGCCTGTGGATTCGATTCCTACACAGGGGACTTGTTAAAATAACTAATGCTAACTTCTCTGTATAGTGTAGGTTTCATCTTACACATCCGTTGCAATCTATTCTCTTGAATAGCTAACAGATCCCAAGGCACTATTCAGGGAGAAGGAAGCCTGATCAACATTCATGCTTCAAAAAGGTGCTTCAATTATGTTTTTTAGATAAACTTTGCCTGATTTTTACCAGTCTGAAGAATGTATGACATCTTGACATTGGTCGTTCATACACAAATGGCCAAATCTCCATTTCTTTACACGAGTTTAGGCAGCGTACCAGAAGTCCAGTAAGTAAAGAGGCGGGACTTGCAATGCCATTGCAACAACGTCTTATACATTAGCCCTCTGTGCCGTTCACTTAGACTGCAGAAAGGAAATTGACAAGGGTTTTAAGAGGTAGAATGTCGGAACGGGAATTGCATCTTCATTCCTGTTCCGAGCTTTTTACACAGCATGCATTCTGGGAAAATGGGAATATTTTCCTGGAATGCAGTGGCTGTCTTTAAAAAAAACCAAACAACCACAACATATGTGCCTGCCTGCCCTGCACTTTTTATTTTAGAGTGCTGTAAATGGTTATATGCTTATATGGTTATATATAGTTAAAAGTATTGCAGTAGGCCCACCATTAGATTCAACACAGAAATGCTAGAGGAACTCAACCAGTCTTGCAAAATCAGTTGAGTTTCTCCAGCATTCTGTGTTTTGACTATAATCACAGCGTCTACAGACTTTGGTGTTTCACTCCTCTGTTAGATTGAACACCAACAAGCAGCAACAAGAAATAACACTAAACATGATCACAATTTGTAGGCTTAAAAGTGGAATCCTTTAAAATTCCTTTGCTTTAATTTTTTCACCAACCACTTTTTAAGAGGTTATTAATGAGAATTAAGCTGTTGGATAATTTTCATAATTAAAGCGAGGCAATATCACCAAGTTTTGTGCATTGTAGTACATGCTATTAATATTTTGTGATGTCTACAAAGTGTTTGGTCAATCTTGACCTGAGGATTTGGATGTATGTGTCAGAGGTTGTGCATCAAAATAGTCCTTAACTCTATTTTGAAAAGTTGTGGCCTTCTGCAGAGGAAGAGATTGAATGTTTCCATGTTCCTTCCTTTCCCAAGTTACCACCGGTGTAGTGTTGCCAGAATGTGTTAAGAGCAGCTTCTTGTGTTCATGAAGTAAGTATTCATATCAGGAAGAGGGATTTATGTGGCTAACACTTGTAAGGTTTGTTAAACAATCACAAGTTGTCAGTTGTTCTCTGTAAAACCTGAACTACTATTATCAAAGTGCTCAAATAATAGTTCCTTTGGAAAAGAATTTGACACTTCCTGGTGTTTAGTGATTATTGCCTTTCTGTACCCTTCTTACCATGCTACTTCTCGGTTGATTTAGTATCTTGGTGTGAGAAATATGAAGTATGAATGAGCCATAGGTAAAAGAAGATATGTGCAGAGATTCATGAGGATGAAATTGAGGAAAAATGAAATTATTAAATAAGTGCAGACTTTGCATTTGCTGTAGATTTCAAAGTTCAAGGACATGCATGACATCACATACAACCCTGAGATTCTTTTTCCTGTGGCAAGACAGAATAGCACGATTTGGAAGTGCAAAATGTACTCTGAAGATGTGTATTAGGCAAACAAATAAAGAATGTAATGAACTGTGCAATGCAGAGAAAAAAATATCAATAATGTGCAAAGTAAGGGTCCTTAAATGAGTCCCTGATTGAGTTGGTTGTTGAGGAGTCTGATGGTGAATGGGGAGCAGCTGTTCCTGAACCAGACAGTATATCTGGTTCACAAATGTGAAAGAATTGCTGTGATCTTTTCTTGCCTCCTGGGCAAATATTAATTTCCACACTATTATGAACAAATTAGATCAATGCAGTCCTGCTGCACCCACTCACAAACTGAAAATGGTTATATCCTGCAAAACTTATTCCATATGTGATACATTAATGGATATTAATTTATTGAATGCGATTACGGTTCCCTGCCATATAATTGCTAAGAGCCATTTCAATCCTTGGCTGATTTGATTATTAACCTTATGATAGTATCTGAACATATTTTCCACTGGCAAAATAGAGGTGTTAGTACCACTGAGTGGTACGAAAATTAAAATAAAATTTGTACCAATTTCATGTCAATGTTACACCATTGACACTTCACACATGGCATACTTTCTACTGATATTTGATATATTGTGAACAAACATTAATTTGCACCAAACTGATGATTGATTAGATTGGATAACTGATTAATCAGAAAAACATGTTTAAGCAGTGGGGGGGGGGAATCAATTAAGCCATGAAATGATTCTCTGACAAGTGATGGAAAGTTTCCATTTCCAGTCGTTTGTGTGGGTGTCTGCTTTTTCAAAGCTATCAGAGGATACAAACACTAAATGGTAATTGGCAGTTTTAATGTGTAACTTTGAAATGTTGATTTAAGCTTTGGGGAAAAAAAATCATTTCATGGCTTAATTGATCCCCCCCCCCCCCCCCCCTGGCTTAAACATGTTTTTCTGATTAATCAGTTATCCAATCTAATCAATCATCAGTTTGGTGCAAATTAATGTTTGTTCACCATATATCAAATATCAGAAAGTATGCCATGTGTGAAGTGTCAATGGTGTAACATTGCTATTGGCTTTATTTTTAAATAGCTGAGCAGATGTGACCATTCAGTATCTGACAGCTCTTGCTGAAACGGTGGTTACTGTTCCTTTACCCTTACATGAAGAATTAATGAAAAGTTTGAAGAGTGCGGACCATAAAAGTCACTTGACAGTGTTTCAGTTGACCTACAACCCCCATGCTTTGTGAAGAGGGGAGGAAACCCATGCCAACACAGGGAAAACGTGCAAACTCCTTACAGACAGTGCTTGATTCGAACCAGTGTCATTGATGCTGTAATAGCATAGCACTAAACCCTACACTAACTGTACCGCATCTCACTTTAGCCATGGCAAAGATGTGGCTTGCACTGAACAGAGTCACAACCAGTTCTGGTCATTGGTTGTAATGAGACGTATCCCCCAAGTATATTAAAGGGAATGGCATGACTTCTTACAAAAATTCCACAAGATTGTATTTGTAGAATTGGGTCGGTTGGAGTTAAAATATTCCTACTTTGTGCTAACTATTTGGTGACAGGGCTCAAAAACAAAAAAAAAACCTAAAAAAAATGTTTATCTCTGAGTTTGATCAACTTTTAATCTAATCACCTTCTGATCTCAACCCTGAAATGTTAGTTGTTTGTCATATGCCAGACCAAATTGAACACAGATTATTTAAAATCCACTTGCTGCAACTTGCATATTTAGAAAGTAGGGATTTTCAATATTTTATCTCTCATCCTTGCACTCTGCATTAAAACAAATGCTGCATATATAAATGGCCCATCTCGATGTACTTACCCAGAATGGAATGAGTTGATTTTGAGCGTAAATGAGTTATTCAACCCAATAAGTAATGAAACCAGCTTAAATGGGGTTCTGTCAAGGCTACAGATGAGAACCTACTCATCACTTGTATACTGTGAGTTTCCTAAATACATGTAGTTTTTATTGAATGTAACCTTCATTGGGCAGTCTGTGCAGAATGTGTCTGAGGCAGTTCAGTAGATCACCAAATACTCTCAAGCTTCTACAGGTGCACTGAGGAGAGCATTCTGGCTGGTTGCATCACTGCCTGGTATGGAGGCACCAACTCTCAGGACAAGAATAAACTCCAGGAGGTTGTTAACTCGGCCTTTGTCATCACAGGGACCAGACTTCACTCCATCAAAGACATGTATGAGGCAGTGTCTTTAAAAAAAAAAGCAGTTTCTAACCTTCCAGGCCTTCCAGGCTATCATCAGGAAAAAGGTTCAGGAGCTTAAAAATGAGCACTCAGTGGGACAAAGAGCATTCAGCTTCCCCACTGCCATCAAATTCCTGAATGAACAATGACCCATGGACATGGCCTGACTTTTCGTGCACTAGTGTTGTTAGCATTATTTTATTTTTTATAAGATGGTTATAATATGAATGTTTGCTCTACGATGCTGCTGGAAAACTTCATGACTTGTTCATGACAATAAATTCTGATTCTGCCTCGGGACACTTGATGTAGTTTTAAAGCAAGGTACTTGATCATTAAAAAATAAGTTTTCTTCAGATTGCAAAATTTTATTTGTTGATTCAATAAGTAAAACAGTGGCAAAAAAGTTCATCATACAAAGGGAACATATGGAAGTTTGAACATGTATGTTTTTCCATAAACTTGGTTTGCATCAGATTCCCACAGATAAGATGAGACACCAGATGTCTTAACTATAGAACCATAAAACATTACAGCACAGAAAACAGGCCCTTCTAATCTGTGCTGAACAATTATTTTGCCTCGTCCTACTGACCTGCACATAGGTGTCTGAAGAATCACATAATCTTTTATCCAAGGCAAAAGCTGTATAATATGAAAAGTATGTGCATGTGGAAAATGTTGACTTGGGGTCGGAATCATTTGTCTGAACTGCTTTCTCAACATTGAAGTGTGACCAGGTTCACTCATATTTTGAACAGATTTTCTTTATCATTTTCAAGGTACACTGTGTTGTACCATAATTATAGTGTGTTGAAATTAGTCAAGAATTTTGAAGTTGAAAATGATCAAAATCTGACTTGTTTAAGAGAGAGCATGAAAATTCTGCTCATTGAATGATGAAGGAGTGAGGCACCTATCCAGAGAAATTGCTTGGTGGGAAGTGACAATGCCGATTGTTCATATTTGAAACGATGGGATCATTTGAGAGGCATGGTAAACTGAGAATTTGTTTCACAGCTGTGTGTACATATGGTAACTTAAGCTCTTGTTTACACGGGAAAATTCAAAGATTAATTAACTCTGAGCATTTATATACTTTGCCAACTTTCAAGATGTACAAAAATGATTTGCTGTGAATTAGTAAAGATAAATGTTGTTAAGTTTAATTCAATTATTGAATGAAAGAGCAATCTTCAAAGTTCTTTTAAACATGACTGTTGAATATATGACCTGTTGTGAAATGGTGCTGTTGTTGGGTGACTTATTTTTTTGGGTTTTGTATGAGGAGTGGGAGGAAGGGGAGAGAAGACAAATCTGTACTTAGTATCAGTTTAAATTCTGCCTGCTTCATTACTATTTGCATTCTTGTGAAAGGAGGAGTTTGCCATAGGATTCTCTGAATGCTTCAGAGCCAGTGAAGTACTTTTGAAATTTATTCACTGTTGTCATGTAAATAAATACAGACGGCCAATCTGTACACAGCAAGACCTTCATACATAAATGCAATAAAATAGCTGGACATGATCTGCTGGAGGAACTCAGCGGGTCAAGCAGCATCATTGGGAGAAAAAGAATGATCAATATTTCAAGCCAAAACCCTTTTCTGAGACTGTATTGAGGGGTTTCAGCAGAAATGTCAACCACTTTCCACCCCAACCCCCCTTCCCAACTGATGCGACTCGACTCCCTGAGTTCCTTCAGCAGGTTAAGTATAGGTTTAGATTCCATCATTTCTAGTCTCTTATGTGTCTCCAATGAGCTAAAATAATGAGATGAAGTATTTGTACTGACATGGGTAGAAAAATGTTGGTCAGGTCTTGAGGAGAGCTCTTTTTATTTTAGTACTCTAGTGAATTTGCCATAATGTATTGTGAAATAAATTTGCATGTTTTTAACTTTCTAAAACAGGAAGAAAAAATGCAGACTTAAAGATTGGAACAGTAATTAATCATTAACTAGTCCAAAAAGGGATAAATGGATCAGTCTTGGGTTGAGGGAATGAGTTGATATCAACATTTTAGTTGAAGGAACCAAATGTAAGACTTTTTTAAATGAAAGATCAGGTGGAAATGTGAATGATGCAAATGCAAGGTGGTGACAGAGGAATAATGACTGAGGAAGCAAAAGGCAGTTGACATTTCATTTCTTGAACCCTGAAGGATTACTCTAGCACTTTTCTGTATTGCAGATAGAGTCGACAATTAGGATGGCAATTGTTTGATGACCTTTTATTGCAGAAGGAATTCAGTACAAGAATAAAAATCTCACTAAGAACACACCAAAACTATTACCCACAAAGTTGGTCTATCTTCATCAACTGGAATAGACTTCTTGAGGCAGAAATGCAATATGAGTTTGAGTGCATCAAATCAACATTCTTGGGAGTCAAGATCAAGAGATGACCAAATTGAAGCATATAAAACTCTGGCAAGGCTTTCCAGGATCAATGCCGGAAATGAGGCGTGAGGTGGTCACAAACTCAAAATAAATGCTGGCCATTTATGTCTTGAATGATGAGAAATTTCTTCATTCAGAGTCCATGAAGCATAGTCACTGATGTATTCAAAACCAAGCATGATACATTCTTGGATATCAGAGGAAATGGCATTGAGGTGGAAGACCAGCAGTGATCTTGTTGAGTGATGGAGCAAGTTCATAGGGCTGAATGAATTAGTTGCTTTCCTGTTAGTTATGTTACAGATGTCAACTGACTCCTAAAGTAGGACAACAAAATATTCGCACCAACTGGTGTACCCAATAAACAAAGAACAAGATAAAAGAATGCATTCACACATAGAGTGGCAAATTTCAGTGCAACAAACTTGTTCTAACCAGTAACTCTAAAGAACCCAGCTGTTAAGTACTTTTGCATTTCCCTATAATAACCTTATTGCTATTAAATGTGACCTAACTCATGAGAACTGAAGTACAGGGGAGTTTTCATTTTCACTTCTCATATTTATCATGTTGCATTTAAACCAATATTGGTTGAATTCCTTATAAAACTTATTCAAAAATTACTAAATCTCAGAATCAGAACATGTCACAAAATTCATTATTTTGCGCAGCGTCACGGTATATAAACCATCTTACCAAAAATAAAAATAGTGCAAGAAAAAGTCAAAATAAGGCAGTGTTTGCGGTTCATTATGCTTTCAGGAATCTGATGGCAGGGGAAAAGAAACTGTTCTTGTACCACTGAGTGCTCAACTTCAGCCTCTTGTACCTTTTTCTCAATGGCAGCAGAATGAAGAGGCATGGCCTGGGTGGTGGGGGGTCCTTGAGGATAGAGGCTGCTGTCTAAAGACACTGCCTCTTGTAATATCCTAAGATCTAACATCTGACTTTCTGATGGTGTTATTTTGAGATACAATTGGGTTGAAAAGTTTTTGTAAAAGAATATTGTAAATATTTTTGATTGAATACAGTTTTAATGTGGCATACTACTTGTGTTTAGGATAAATAACAAGGGGAGTGAGTGTGTGTAATAAATAACAGGGAATATAGGTTTGTCACCCAGTAGTTTTACTCTGTGACTCAATGTAAAATACTGTTTTGAACTTGGGGGAAACTCGGGGCTTTTAATAATTCTTCGTTGACCACCATCGCCTGCTTTCAAGTTAATGAACCTGGCATTCTCACCTTCTCATCCCTTTGATCTTGATGACAGCTGTGGAAGTTAGAGGAAAAGTGAAGTCAACTCTGCTTCTTAGTTCCAGCCAGGTGATGGAATGATTTTTTTCATCCAGCTAAGCAGTTACCAACTTGAGATACAGGTGCAGACAATTAATGGCCATAATCTTTTGACAACAGGTAGCTTGGAGGCAAATGGCTGAACTAGTGGACTGAAGTGAAAGAATGGTCGCAATCTGAAAATGCTGCCTTGGGTCAAAAAGGGAGTGTCTCTCCATATTTTTCTTTTAAGCACTGATTATTACCTAACCTTTTGTCATCAATTGATCTGTAATTATGCAGTACAATTGTTTTTGTTCAGAATTTTTTTTCTCTTTACCTTGCATTTTCATTAACCCTCTCTGGTACAAACACCTGTGGTCAGACTTTTTTTGCTCTTCCTCTTCCATATTAAACATTCCTCCAAAAATGTGATCACTTTCTTCCCAAAAGATTGACCTGATCTGTTGTATTGCCATAAACTTTTACTAAGAGATGTACAAAGTAAGATTTCTTCAATTTCCCTCCAGGTTATTCTCCCTCCTTCCTCACCAAGGATAAATCCTGTTATTGTCAAGTATTAATATTATAAATGTAATATTCCCATTCATAGACTATTATCATAATTTGACGACTTAGGCAGGGGTGCTCTGGTGGTGGTGGTGGGGAGGTTTCTATCTGCTCTCAGAGCCGATACTCGAATCTTTACAATTTATTTGGTGGTGACTGTGCTTACTGGGAGGGGTTAGATTAGTATGGGCTTTTTCTTTTTTCTTCTTGTTTTTTTATATAACTAGAAAAGTTTGGTCTGTTTAAATAATCACAATGTGTATCTCAGTTTTAAAATATGAGGTGAAATTCTCATAAGGATTTTTCACTCATTTTGAGAATTTTTTAAGTCAATGTATAATTGATAAGTGACTCATTCTGTGTTGCATTATATAAAAGCCATATAATTAATATCTAAACATAAATTTCTCTCTATAAAATTAATAAAAATATATGAAAAAGAAATATAATCTACATTATATACTTCAACTTTTGTCTGCCATAAGGCAAACAAAAAGTGACCATGAGCATTGCCCAGTGATGCCCCTAATAATAAGAGAAAGAGAAGCAAAAAGGGAATCCTTTCCGAGGCACTGAGGATTTGTTGCAACACTCCTGCAGCCTCTCCAGCCGCATCGATTCCAGTTCAGATCATCAGTAGTCCGAGCTCTGGTTCTAAACCTCCGATACAATCAGGTAGTCTTCAGCACCCAAGGCCCTTCGGGAGCCCTTCTTGGCCTCAGTGCCCTCTTGAATCCTGGTGCCAATACCCGGTTCCCAGAAGGCAGTCTCCAGCAGCCCGTAGTAGATATCTGACGTGCTGAAAAAGACGGAGAAGAATGTAACATAAAGCCACATTTCACAGAAAAATTAATAGGTGACCAGCAAAATGATAAACAACTTTCAGTTACACTCCAATGTGAAGAGATATGAACCTAAATTAGGTGTTGGTCAAAATACAATGATCTAATCAACAAATGGAATTGGATTTAATGATCTGAATAATCTGCTTGCTCCTCCTGTGAGTTTTTCTGGAAGTCCAAGTAATGAATTTTATGAACATTAGCATATGAATAATTTTAAATGGCCTTGGTTTCTAACAAAGTTTTGAAAGAATGTTTCCCTTTGGTGAATTCACATCAGAAGTTGCTGCCTTCTGGTCTTAAAAAATCGGGAATGTTTTATATCAAAGTTTACATAATGCTGAGAATTTTTTAGTTCTCTTTCTCAGTAAATGCAGTGCATAGATAAGATTTAGGGGCTTGGTGAAAATCTGTCCTCTTTTGTATGAGTAGCTAGTCTAATTTTCTGTTTTTTTTAAAATATATGAATTTTAAAAGAAAATATAGGCAAAATTAAATATAGCCTTCCTATTTCAAGGCACTCAATACCTCTGCTTTTATATCATTTCATGCACAGTAATGGTATGGCTGGTAGAAAGTGAATTCAATTGAACCATGAGCCTGTCTGGTGCATTGAACTTGTGAGCAGTTGTAGGAAAAGCTTTCATTGTGTCGCTGTAACCTGTAATTACCGAGCCGCAGAACATGAAGTGGAGTGTCCAACACTGTCTTAGTTCTGTGGTCTGTTATTTATAGTGAAGGGAGGAGAGTTTAAAACCTGTTGTCAGATTTTTTTGGTCACATGTGCCCTGCAATTTTAAGACCCCCTAAAATGGTAGGTTTGATGTGCATCTGAAATAAATCCAGGTGTCTGCTTTGAAGCGTTTTATTGTAAATACATTTTTATAAATAAAATAACTTGTATTATTTATGTGAGCTGTGAAGTACTTTTGATGTGCAGTTAAAATGTACCAGGCAATTTAGCCACTACATGATAAATCAAACAGATGAAATAGATGACCAGATCCTTTGCTTCTTTGGTGTTGGTTGAGTGATAATTGATGGCTGGGCCACAGTGACAATTAACTCCAGTTATCCATCAAATCTCCTGTCTCTGTCCCTTTTACCTTGTTGCTTTCTGACCTCCCGAGATTTTCCTGCATTTTCTGTTCCCTACATCCAGTTGATGAATCCCAGCTCTGTCTCTGATATCTTGTAGGATGGGCTTCCTTGAATTAAATTGCTTGTTGGCACATGTACCAAATACTGTGAAAAGCTATGTCTTGTGTACTCTCCAGGTAAGTCGACTCAAATTTAAATGCAAACACAATGCTGGAAAAACTCAGGAGGTCAAGGTCAAACACCTGACTATATTTTGCTCATACCTCTCAAGCCTGAAATGTGCAGTTTGAGGTGCTGAGTTTCTCCAGCACGGTGTCTGTACTTCAATCGCGGTGTCTGCAGACTCATTGATGAGTACAGGGTATAGAACCAAGGGAAGAGTACAGTTTAAACAGAGCATGGGAGCCACAGTGTAACCATGTCGATGAGTATAGGGTATAGAACCAAGGGAAGAGTACAGTTCAAACAGTGCATGGGAGATGGAAGGAAAGTTTGTTTGTACGATGGCCTGAGATGTGTTGTCAACTCGGCCATTTCTTTTGCTCTCTGAAGAGTAATTCCTGTACCAAGCAGTGATGCATCTGGATAGAATACTTTCTATGTAAAAATTGGTGAGACACCTCAGGGATATGCTGAATTTCCTTAAGTCTCTGAGAAACAGAGGCATTGGTATACTTCTTTGGTCATAGTTTTGATGTAATTAGTCCAGGACAAGTTGTTAGTGATATTTACTCCGGTACTTAAATCGATCCATCATCTCTACCTTTTATCTATACAGGAACATATTCTCACCTTCATTTCCTGATGTCTATGACCAGTTTTGTGGACATTGAAGGACAGGCTGTTATCCTGACACCTTGTCACCAAACTCTCCCTCTCCTTCCAGTACTCTATCTTGTTGCTTGAAATCCAGCTTATAATGGTGGTGTCATCTGCAAACTTGTTGTTGAAGTTAGAGCAGACGTGCCTTAGGTTTAGTCACACAGAACAGCTTTTTCTCAGTGCTAACTAGATGAGAATATGAATTAAGAAGGTCAGACAGTGTACTTTTTGGGCTTGCCCTCAATTAAGGTTTCCTATCTTGATGAAAGGCTCAAGCCTGAAATGTTAGTTGTGTATCTTTATCTTTGGATATAAAGTGCATTTTATGACTGCTGAGTTTCTCCAGGATTGTGTTTTAACTTAACCATGGTGTTTTACTCCTGGGAACATGAATTGTTATGTTAATTTTATTAAAGTGACATTTATGAAATTATATTAAATTGCTGTAACTGTTGAGAATAACTTTCTTATTTGAAGATAGTGAACTTGATTTTTAAATGTTATTCTTTCATATAATTCTGTTTTGGAATTGGTAATCTAGAAATGTTCTTTAAACATTTTTTTTCCCGCCTTTAGTGGAACGTCCTGGACTTGGATGCCGGGAGTTGGTGTTTCGGAACTTGTTCAAAATATTGCCGGCCGTTAGTCGAGACATTACTGACTGGGTTCCTGCGACCCGAGTGAAAGCATCGCAACTCCTGATCGTGCTGCTGTTCCATGCTGAGGATCACATCACACAGCACATGGAGCTGCTGCTCAGTACCTTGTATCGATCATGTTCAGATGAGGAGAAAGCTGTGGTTCAAAATGTACATATCTGCTGGCACCCACGAGCAATACTCGTTTCATATCAATGAACAATTCCTGTTGAAACATCTGGATATAGAACAGTGGAGCACAAAAACTCTGCTCCTTCCACATGATTCATATTCCTCCATTTCTATCCAGAAGTTCTTAACCACAACACTCCTATCTAATTCCACCATTACCCTGTTCCAGGCACCTACTGCTTGCACATGATTCATATTCCTCCATTTCTATCTAGAAGTTCTTAACCACAACACTCCTATCTAATTCCACCATTACCCTGTTCCAGGCACCTACTACTCTTTTTTGTGTATATATTTTAAAAAAATGTCCTGCACAGCATCTTTAAATTTTTCCACCCCTACCCCCACACCTCTCTTTAAATGAATGGTCTGTAGTACAGTACTTGACATTTTTACTCTGTGAAGAAAGATACTGGCAGCCTACCAGATCAAAGCCTCTCATAATTTTATGAACTTCTATCAAACTCACTCTATCTGATGATTCAGAGGAAGATGCTTCCATTTCGGTAATGTTTCTGAGTCATGGGTGACCAAACTTTTGGAGTGTGGAGGGAGAGCTGGGAGAATTAGTATATAAATTAAAATATAAATCATGAGCTCATTGGGTGCAGAACATCAGTTGATAAACCTAAAAGTGTGGACACAATGAAATGTTTGGGAACCTTGGCTGAAACTAGGTTGAGGGCAGTCCAACCTCACAGGCTCACCACAAATGGATTGGGATATCCTACAATTAAAAAAAAAACAGTGCATCGATTCAAAGTGTTTTCAATCAAAGATATTCTTTCGATACTTGTTGGTGGGAACCAGAGGACCCAAGTAGTGTTCAGAAAGTTTTAATAGCCAGACAAATTAGTTAATGGTTTTCACGCCTTTCAATGTGAAAAGCCACTCATTGTTTTAATGTAAAAAATGACCATAACTTTAAACTTCTTTAAGATTAAGCTGTACGGTTAGTGCAGTGCTGTTACAGGATCAGTGACCGGGATTCGAAACGGGTGCTGTCTGTAAGGAGTTTGTGCGTTCTCCCCGTATTGTGTGGATTTCCTCTGGGTGCTCCGGTTTCCTCCCACCACTCAAAAAATACTGAGGTTGTAGGTCAGTTGAGTGTAATTGGCTCATGGGCCAAAAGGGCCTGTAACTGTGCTGCCAAAGCCTGTATGTACATCTAAATTGTATTTTTCATATTTATGAAGATTATTTTTAACACTAGTAACACTTTTGAAAAAATGTGATCAATCTGCGATCTCTTTCTCATCCAAACTCATTAGACATTCTGCACCAGAAATGCTAGCTTCCACCATCAGAATAATTAATTAGCAATGCAATTTGAAATGTGTATCTTTGGACAATATTATCATTCCCATTTTAATTTCTTTCCTCTTGTTATAAGGATTTGTTTTTAGTCAAACAGGGAAGATGATTAGCTTCTCAGAATGATTTTGTAACATTTGCCAAACAGCATTTAAACAGAAGTATTTTTAAAATATTCCAGATTGATATGATAAAGCTCTAAAAATACAACGTTTGACTTTTTCATTTCTAATTTTTAGTCTGTGAAAGCAGCAGAGCTGATTGGAACTTTTGTGGAACCTGAAGTCTCTTTGAAATTAATTCTGACAGCGCTCGAGAAATCTGCTGATCTTGCTCATCTTATGGTATTGGGTGCAGTCCTAAGAGGGAGCTCAGCGCAGGCACTACATCCACATCTGGTTAGAATTGGAGCAACTTTGGCACTTCCTGATATATGTCAAGTATCTTCAAAGGTAAATATCAACAAAAACAAAGATTAGTCACTAAGATATCTTTTGCAAACCTTGGTATTTTTAATTTAAAAAGAACAGAATAATTGAGATGTTGAGCATTTGAATATCAGAAAATGTGAGAGATTCTGAGCAGGTGAGGCACCATCAGTGACAAAAGAAATTGTGTTTAAAATTGGTGATCTTCCATCAAAAGTAGAGAGGATTGCGAATATAATAGTTTCTGCAATTACAGGCACAGTGAAAGTGAGGAGGGGAGGAAATAACATAAGCACCCTTGAATGAATCTGCTGACGACAATTACAGCTAATACTTAAGTTTCAGCTGTAGACCCATTTTATGTCACATAAGAATCCCCTTTCCATTTGCACCGTCAGCTTTGTCACATCGTTCTTTGCTTTCACAAACATTTTTTTTTACCTCCACCCCTTTCTGCTTTAAAACCTTTTTATTCCTAACTTTATCCAATCCCAATGAAATTTCATGATCTGAAATGTTACATTTGTAAGGCTACCCGCAACTTGAAGATGAGCAGAAATGTGGCAAATATTCTAATCAAGCATCAGAACCCTGCTGTTCATCTAATAGAATAGAAACATGTCAACAAAACCGTCAAATGAAATGGCAAAATTAAAAGGAATAGTGGAAGCGGCACGATGTAGCAGTTAGTGCAACACCTTTACAGGACCAGCGATCGGGACCAGGGTTCAAATTCTGCTCTGAGGAGCTGTACTTTCTCTCCGTGTCTGTGTGGGTTTTCTCTTGGGGTTCCAGTTTCCTCCCACTGTTCAGAACTTACATCTGGGGGTGTAGGTTAATTGGGTATAAGTTGGGTGGCATGGACTCGTGGGCCGAAATGGTGTTTCTTCCAGAAGGTTCATCAATGGAGCTCTATGATCAATAGTTCTGAGGATCTACAAACTTTTCTGTGCTAAATTAGATGACAATCACAGAGAAACAGAGCCTCCCTGAACCTCCTGCACTCTGTCACAGGTGTCAGTGGGAGTCATAACCACCCAGTAACTCTAGACAAGGTCTATCCATTCCTTTTTGGATAAATGGAAGTCTTCGCTGAGTGTTTTAGCTCTGTTGTCTTGCTTGGTCTAAGCTTGCTGAAAATGTACAGTGCAAGAATTCATAAGGAAGAACATCATCTCTTTAATCTACAGACAGAAGCGGGAAGAGAGAAGAATTAAAAATTTGTGGTCACCCCTCATTGCTGACTGTTATTCTTGACAAAGGTTCTCGATCCAGTAATGTGAAGGATGGTTTTGCCATGTCACAAAATGCAGTTTACATTTGGACCATTTCTCACTATCACTCCTTCAAAGCAAAATTTATAGAGAAATCCATCATTTGACCACAACTTGCAGGCAATAGTCAACGTGAAATGTTTTCAAGGCCTTGCGGGAAAATTAGACTTTTCACCCTATTGAATGGTTCACTGAGCAGATGGTCAAAGTCTTTTGACAGGTTCAATTATAAGAAGCATTGGGATAGGCCTTTCCCATCAGGAACAGAAACCAACTATTGCCAGAATATGATCAACCTAGTGAAATAGTCACGCCATTGTGGCAGAAACATACAAGTTTTCCAGTGCAAGGAACTCAATGTTGCAGAATTGCACATTCTAAGCAATAGGACTACGGGCTGAGAGACAAACTGAAGCTGTGTGAGCCACGCAGTTGTTCTGTTGGTGAAAGCCATAATGCAAGACCCTCTTGCCACAAAACGCTGAGGGACTGGAAACTATAGAAATCCTTCAGATGTCTTTCTCTTGAAGTACCTATGTGCAATAAATATCCTGACACATTATGAATTTTTTTTAGCATAAAGAACGGCATGTTTAGTACTGCAGTGATGTATTTTATTTTATATGTGCCAATTTTATCAATAGAATTTTTTGGTTAATTTTTTCTGTTGTCAGAAAATGCCTGACCTGCTGAGTATTTCCAGCATTTTGTATTTTCATTTTCATCAATTTATTTTCTACTATCAATGTAATCTCATTCTGATTTGCATGGAACCATCCAACTGTTTTTTGTTAAACATGGATACAAAGATTTTGATTGTACTTTTGACAGGTTTGCTTGTAATTCATAATAATGAGATGCAGACATTTTTTGCAAAGCATGGTCTGAGAACTGATGAATTCTTTGAGATGCCCTGTTCAAAAAGAGGGGAACTATTTATTCACAGATCCGTTGTCCCAGGCACTAGCACTGCTCTGAATATGCCTTTCAATACTCGTACCACGCATGTACAGTCTAAAAACTATAGCCAACCTGAAGATACCAATGGTGACATTTTTGTTCTATTTGTATATTTTATTGGTCAATTCCAAATAATCTGAGCTTGTTCAACCTGCTGATGTTTGAATCTTTTAGATCATTAGGTATTAGTTTCATGCCTACTGCAGACATCAATCTGCTTGGATTTGCAACAATATATGCATCTCTATCCTTTTAGAATGGATAACTCTTCAATTCCTGTTTAGTGCTGCATGACTTTAAGTGAAGGAATGCACAAACTTGACACATTTGGTTGTAACATGACAACTCCTAATAATCGAGTGTGTTTGCCTTTATTGTTTTCAACATTCAAGTGACATGGGAGTGCTTATTTAAATTTCTACAAATAAAGTTAAAGGAAAACTGGGACACTGGAAGCCCCAATTGGAACAAACTGTCATCATCCCATCAACCAGGCATGGGCTATCAGCGGGGAGGTTGTTAGAACACTCTGTGACTGTAATTCTAATATAAATAATGTTTTAGTAAAACAAGAAAAATAATATCCAGATCTGAAAGCAAAATCATTATTATTTCATTTCTAGTTTATATCTTGACCTTTAGGATATTGAAGGTTCCAGAGTGCCACAAAAATTCAACTCTTCATATCATGACATTCCTTTTACTACAATAATGCTGCCATTCCAAAGTCAAATGTGTTTAATCTGCGGTGAAGATTTAAAAATTGTTCATAGTCCTCTTTATTAACGACATTCTATCATCCTCTCACTGTTTTAATCTGCTTAATTAATCAAATCTTCCATTTCCCACCCAGCCACTCTTGAAGATGCAGTATTTTACTAAGATAAAGTTAATGGGTACTCCGTCTTTGAAATACTTTCATCAAGTCTCCATTCATCCTGCTGGTCATGGTCAACTTGGCAAATACCTGTAAATAATGTACAACTAGGTTTAAAGAACCCCAGCAAATGGCAAAGTTTGCATTTAGGACAGACCAATTTTATAGCTAGATCTTTGATCAGTGTTCTTAATGGGAAAGGTAATGAACTTTGATGGATGTTACTCAAGATCCATACTCTTCTCTTTAACTCGAATATTGTGGTGCACTTAGTTAGACAATGCATTCATCCCAATTATAATTACCATCAGACAACGGAATGTTCTTATTCAAGTCTTCCCGCACACAGTTCTGCATCTTGCGTTCAGCCTTCCATGAAGAGTACTTTGACCTGGTACAGTTTGATCTAAATTTCCCTACCTCTTAACTTAATGTCTCTTTTTATTGGGGCTGCTGATCGTAAAAACCTCCTTCCAAATCTGTCCACTCTTTCTCTGCCTTTGTACCGCTTGGGATCCTTCTAACGCACAGGGAACAACGATGTCCCTCTGACGTGAGGGATCGATGCCTGCTGATTAAATTTGCTCATTTTTTTCATCTTTCGCCTGACTGGAATGTGTTTTAAATGAGTCAGATTATAAATTTTGCAGTTTATGAACACACAGATTACGACCATTGAAAGAAAGTAATTTAACTGCCCAATGATGCATCTTCAGCCTTATGAAAAACAGGCAAAATTTCCTTTGTCAAACAATGTCTAGATTTAAACTGGATGCAAGTTATTTCTGCAGATCCCAGACATGCTGAAAAAATATACGATAATCAGAAAAAAGGGCAATTGATGGCTTTTTGTTGTAGAAGGAAATTCACTCCTTTCAAGAAGTATTCAGCTCCTTGTATGGAGGCTTTTGCCTGTGTTCATAGCCAAATTTTGCACCTGGCAACCTTGCTGCATGAAATTGGATCCATGTCTTTGAAATCTGTTGCATTAATGACAACCTACAAGAAAATAGATTTGTGGCTTTTATCTAAACAAGGTGGGGGGGATATTGTCTTTTCTTTTACATCTCTCCCTTAGTTTAGTAATCTTTTGGTGATTTCATAAAACTAACAATAAAATAAATGGAAATTAGGGGTTCCAAGTACACAGCATAATATGGGGGAAAATTTAAAATGCAAAGAGGTAAAGTAGAAAGCCATATCCATCAAAGCTATTTCCAAACACATTTACCAGCTAACGATACTTGTATCTGGAAGACGGTTTGAAATTTTATCTTGTATCTGCTACTTCCCTGAGGAGGTAGTTGATGTGTAGGAAGCTGCTGATGACCTGTACGATCTGTGTATTTTCCAGTGTTACTTTTGAAGTGCATCTTTATCTTTTGCTTTCAGTCCCAGCAGAACAATCTTAGCAGTTTTAATATATCGGAAGCACATGTAGGTTCACGGTGATGTAAAAGATTTTAATATAGCTTTGAGATTAAACTTGGAACAAATTTGTAATTTCCATTGAGGCCACATTAATTCCCAAAGGGCTCTGTTCAAACGTGAAATAAAAATCAATTCTGTGCCTAAGTCTTGTGGTCCTATAAGTGAGTAAGTGAAAGGGGAAGTGCTTTTTCAATGCAAAACATTAATTGATTCTTTTCTTTTCTTTCTGATACCTGTAGGTGGAATATTTGGAACAACTGCTTCTGTGTGTGCAGACTTTAATTACAGTATGTGGGAAACAATGCTGTGAAATCAATCTGCCACTTCTTAAAGTGCTGGTGACTGTTGTATCTGTGACATCTGACCAAGAACTGAAAAATGAGGTATTACAAAGTGCAAACCACATCACTTAGTTAAATAAAGTTTATCTGTAATTTGGTGATTTTTCTCTTTTGAAAGCCAACCATTTCAAAGCCTAAATGAATGGGTTCACTGTCTTTCAGCTTTAATTTTGTGGACATGCTAATTTATAGCTAAAGTTCCATCTTGCAATGTTTGGCTTTACTGAGAATTGAAGTGGTTTTTGAGGAGAAGAAAGGTTGAATTGATCCAAAGTCTTTAAATGTAATTCAAGGTGCAATGAAGGAATATAATCCCTGTAAATGGAGAGCATCAGAAATAGTTTGGTCGGTGTACCATTTTCCTTGATTTATTTTCTCTTTCCCTCATTATTTCAGCCCTTCCTTTGTCCTTGCCATCTCTAATCCATCCTGGTCCTGACCTTGTCACCGGAGTTGCACTAAAGGTGCTGTTAACACTGTGATGTCTCCAAATGGTGATTATTTCTGTCCTCCAGCACTCTGATAAAATTTTTCTTAGATTTTGAACTTGATAGTACTTGGGTCAATGATTAGCTGAAGAATAATCATGTGGATTGGAGAATAAGGGGGTCATGTTTGCCAACGGGACAGAATTTTCCAGATTTCAGCTATGGTTGATCAGGCAAATTCCATTTTGAATGCATTTGGATTTTCAAAAAGCTTTTGTCAAAGCTTTGCTTTGCTAAACATATCTCTGGTGAGTAGCTCATCAGCTTCATATCCAGGCAGCACATTCATCACATGATCCAGGAGCAATGCAAGAAACCAAAAAGCTGAAACATCACCAACTTAGAACCATAGAACATTACAGTACAGAAAGCAGACCCTTTTAGATTATGCAGAACTATTATTCCATCTAGACCCACTGACCTGCACCCTGTCCATTTCCCTCATCACCCCCCCATCTAGGTACCTGTCCAAACTTTTCTTAAATGTTAAAACTGAACCCGCATTCACCGTTTCAGCTGGCAGCTCATTCCATATTCACACCCCTCTCTATGTGAAGAAATTTACCCCAAAACTTCTCCCGTCACCAATGTCCTCTGATTTGTGTCTCACTTAATCTCAGTGGGGGAAAAAAAACTTAACTTGCATTTACTCTATCAATACCCATCATAATTTAATACCTGTATTAAATCTCCTCTCATTCTTCTATGCTCTAGGGGCATACCTGCTCAACCTTTCTCTGTAACTCAGTTCCTGAAGTCCAAACAATATCCTAGTGAATCTTCTCTGCACTCGTTCAATTTTCTTGATATCTTTCTTGGAGTTAGGCGACCAAAACTGCACAGAATACTCCAAATTTGGCCTCACCAACATCTTGTACAACTTTACGATAACATCTGAGCTCCTGTACTCAAAAAAGTTGATTTATGAGGGCTAATATGCCAAAAGCTCTCTTTATGACCTTATCTACCTGTGATGCCATTTTCAAGGAATGATGTATCTGTATTCCAAGATCCTCTATTCCACCCCATTCCTCAGTTTCCTACTGAGGCATAGTTAACGCAACGCTGTTATAGCGCCAGTGATCAGGACTGGGGTTTGAATCCCGTGCCATCTGTAAGGAGTTGGTACATTCTCCCCATGATTGCGTGGGTTTCCTCCCACTTTTCAAAACTTATTGGGGGTTGTAGATTAATTGGGCGGCATGGCCTCGTGGGCTGAGATGCCTGTCGCTGAGCTGTATGTCTAATTTTTTAAATTGAGTTTACTGTTTACCCTGTATGTCCTTCCAAAATGCAACACGTCACACTTGTCTGCATTAAATTCCATCTGCCATTTTATAGCCCATTTTTCCAGCTGATCCAGATCCCTCTGTAAGCTTTGAAAACCTTCCTCACTGTCCACTACGCCTCCAATCTTTGTGTCATCTCTAAACTTGCTGATCCAATTTACCATATTATCATCCAGGTAATTGATATAGATGGCAAACAATAGACCCAACACCAATCCTGGACACACACTTATCTAAGCCTTACTAAAATCTATTATCCACAGCAGTTCCTGCATCAACTTTCTTGATAACCTTCTTGGAAAAATTCTAAGATTTATTAAACACAACTGGCCAAATACAAAGCAATGTTGACTGTCCCTAATCTGTCTGACTGTCCAAATAATTGAACATTCAATCTCTTAGGACCCCTGATAATGTACCTACTATTGACATCAGGCTCACAGGCCTATAATTTCCAGGGATACTTTTGGATCCTTTTTTTAAACCACGGAACAACATGAGCTACGCTCCAATCTTCTGGCACCTCACCTGTGGCTAAGGACATTTTAAATATATCTGCCAGAGCCCCTGTAATTTCTGCACTAGACTCCCTCAAGGTCTGAGGGAAATACCTTGTATGTCAGGCCCTGGGGGTTTATCCACCTTTATTTGCTTTAAGACAGCAAGCATCTCCTCTTCTTTAATCTGTAAAGGTTCCACGACCTTACCCTCACTTCCCTATACTGTGTGCCAGTTTCCTGAGTAAATACAGATGCAACAAAAAAAAATTTAACATCTCTTCTGGCTTGATACATAGCCAACCACTCTGATCTTCAAGAAGACTAATTTTGACCCTTACTATCCTTTTGCTCTTGATATACTTGTAGAAACCCTTAGGATTTTCCTTCACATTGTCTGCCTCACATATTTTAGCCTTCCTGACTTCCCTCTTCAGTTTTTCCTACATATTTTATACTCCTCATGTACCTCATTTGTTCCTTGTTACCTATGACTGCTATTCACCTTTCTTTTCTTAACCAGATCCCAATATCCCTGAAAAGGTTCCTTATGCCTGTTAAACCTTACAGAAACATACAAAATTTCACCTTTTGACGGCCATTCCACTTACCAAACACATTCTTGTCTGAAACCAACCCAGCCCAATGTGCACTTTCTAGATTCTTTCTCATTTCCTCAAAATTGGCCTTGTACAATTTTGCCATAACATCCCAACTCCTATGCTCAATACTTAAAATCTCACCCTGAGGACCAGACCTATCCTTATCCATAATTATCTTGAAACTAATGGCATTATGATAACAGGATCCAATGTGTGCCCCTACACATATTTCTGTCACCTGTTCTGTCTCGTTCCCTAATAGGAGATCCCGCATTGCACTCTCTCTAGTTGATACCGCAATATTTTAATTTAGAAAACTTTCCTGAAAATATTTGACAAACTTTAAGCCATTCACCCTGTTGATAATATGGAAGTCCCAGTCAATATGTGGAAAGTTAAAATCACATAATATAACATCTTTGTTTCCTGCAGCTGTCTGCGCACTCTCTGCAGGTTTGCTCCTCCTCCAATTGTTGCTGACTATTGGGCACTCTATAATACAACTCCATTAATGTGATCATGCCTTTCCCATTCCTCAGCTCCACCCTCCTAACCTCAGTCGACGAGCCCTCTCGTCCAGTGGTTCTGAACCTTTTTCCTTCCACTCACATACCATTTTAAGTATTCCTTCCCTATGCCATAGGTCCTCTGTGATTAGTAAGGGATTGCTTAAGGTGGTATGTAGGTGGAAAGAGAAAGTTTGAAAAACCACTGTTTTAATTGTACTAAATGGACTCGTTATGTGCCCAGTTTCAAAACTCCAAAGGAAATGGGCCAATAACTATTTTTCTCAAGCCAAATATTTCATAACATTTGGGTCTAGAGCAGTGATTCTCAACCTTCCCTTCCCACTCACATCCCACCTTAAACAATCCCTGACTCATCACAGAGCAGGGATTACTTAAAGTGGGATGTGAGTGGAAAGAAAAAGGTTGAGAACCGCTGTTCTAGTCTTTCCTTTCTGAGCACAACTGTGATATTTTCCCTGACTTTTCGAGCTAGGGAATTGTGCTGTGAAGTAATAAAAATAAAATGGTAAAGTGCACCATTGGATAGAAAGCAGGCCACATGAAGTGAGAAATCCATTTGGATTTCTAAGATTTCTAAGGCTGGAGAATCATTAAGAGCACACAATATTGTGGCAAGTTGCTGTCAGTACCTTCCACAGTTTGTCTTGGTTAAAATGACAGGAAATGCAGCTGTCAGTTTAGCAGATGTTATCAGAATGTGAGGCAATGATAAAGCATAACTGAGAAGAATTTTGTTAAGATGTGCTAGAGAAATGGATGCTGCATAGCTATTTAAGAAGTTTTAAAATCAATGACAGGCGTTGATAAGGTACACCTTTATCCTAAGGTAAAAAGGTCAAATATTATAGGATATTCATTTAAGGTGGTGGGGAGGAGTTGTTGTGTGGGAGATGTGCAGGGCAAACTTTTTATCTACAGACTAGAACGAGCTGTATTGTTTAAGAGGCTAATAAATAGGCATGTGAATATGCAGGAAATAGAAGGATATGGATCATGTGCAAGCAGTAAATTTAAGTTGGACATCATGTTTGGCAGAGAAATGTAGGCCAAAGGGCCTGTTCCTGTGTTGTACTGTTCTATGTTCCAAGTGCAAACTTATTTGCATAAAAGTTGGTTAATTTAAAAATGTTACACAGCAAGATTTCTAATTTCTGTTTGGTAGACCAACAAGAGTTTGAGTACAAAAAAAAGAGGTCAAAGAAAATGGTGGATTGCAAATTGTCTGGAGATTGTGAAATTGCTGGAAAACTCCAAGAGCAGTCGTGATTTTTAACCCTTTCCTCATTTTGAAAGGCAAATGGAGAATTTTGTCTTGGCAGCTTAAGTTACAAGTCAGTCTAAGCGATTTACTTTGGTCTCATTGACTTCATAAAGTAGGAAACTTCCAGGTGACCAAAGAAGTTTTCAAGTTTTGAAAGAAATTGACAAAACTGACTCCAACCATTTGTTCACACTGATGAGTATTTAGGTCTGAAGAAGGAAATCGGCTGGAATATGATACCCAAAGGAGGATCAGGCTACTAAATAATAAACAAAGGGGGAACTTGTTTTTATGTTGTGCCTTTGACAGCCTCCGGATATCTTAAAGTGCTTTGCAACTAATGAATTACCTTTAATATGTAGTCACTATTGTAATACAAGTATGAATTAATAAGAGGATGGTATTGGAATACTGTTGAATCAAAAGTTTCTGGATGGAAAAGGAATTGATGAAAACAGTGACAAGATTGTTAGGTGGGGCTTGCCTGTACAATCAAATCAACATGTTTGACCTCATGAGCATTTTTTTGTTACTAAAATTTCTCGCAGAGGAAAAGAAATTGCATATAGGGCCTGATCCGCTGTCTATCTGAAAGCACCTTGAAGCTGAAAAAGTAATTTTGTGATGTAGTCATTCTTGAAATATAACAACCTATGCGTTCAGAACAAGCCCCTACAAATAACAACTTGATAACTAACCAAGATCATGTGGTGATGTTGAGTAAAGGATAAATATCAATCAGGACCCCAAGGACTTTGTTCTGAAAATCTTAAGATAATCCACTTTATCTTTTTACATTCGAGATGTTTGAAGCTAATCTTTCCTTGGCCTCATCAATGGGAATCCAATCCAAAGTTTTGCTGATTGACAAAGATAAAGAAGAAAAAAATGGCTGCTTTTGAAAATGTTCAGAGCAGAATCCTTGGGGTCCTGGTGAATGTTTATCAATTAATCAACATCACTTGTTATGAATAAATAAGTTGTCATGTTTCTTGTATTAATCATTTAACTGCACTCTGTGTTTTTACTTCAACCACGGTGTCTACAGACTTTGGTGATTTACTTCTAACTGCTCTCTGAAACTCCTTCATTGGCTGCAGGGAACTTCGGGATGACCTGAAATGAGTGCAGAAGCACTGCATAAATACATGCCTTTTTCCAATAATATTTCTTGATTTAATTTAGATTGTTCTTTCTCTGCGTATGATTTGCATTAAGATGCAAGAATTAGTGATCAAAAATGTTAAGGCTCTTTGAATTCTTTAGGGGGAAAAAAAAGAGTTAGCCATGTAGGTGAAACAATTATTTAGGAAGGCAAATGGAATTTTCACCTTTAATAATAAGGAGAGAGTACAAAGTTTGTGAAGACTTAACAGAATCACTCAAGCTTTGGTAAGATTTTTTTTTTGCATAATAGAGGAATTAAAGGTAATAAGGAAAGGTTGACCTGAGTTCCCGACCAGATTAACCATGATCTTATTATGGCAGAACTGGCCTGAATGGGTCAGATGGCCTATTTCTTATGTTGGTAATCTGAACACATCTGAAGTGCAGGATGCACTTTAAGTTTCCTTGTTTCAAGCACTTTAATTCAGTACTTGAAGGCAGGGAAGAGAACATTGGTGTAAAAACACAGAAATGATGGAGGAACACAGCAGGTCTCACAGCGTCTACAGGGGGTAAATATATATACACTGGTAACCGGTGTTTTAGGCCTACGAACTTCTGAAGAAGTTCACTAGACTGATTCCTGGAATGAAAGGGTTGCCCCGTGAGTAAACTAGGTCCATATTCTTTGTAGTTTTGAAAAATGATAAAATTATTCTAATGTAGGATTTTGAGGGGGGGGATTTGATAGGGTAGATGTTACGTTAATTTTTCCCCTGTATGGGATTCTTCGATATGAATTACAGTGAAGAGGAATTTCTTCTAAGGGGTAAATATTTGGAATCCTCTACCCCAAAACTGTGGAGGGTACAGGCAATGCAAAGATAAATCTTGAATTGCACTGGAATCAACAGTATGCGGGAATCCGGCAGGAAAGTGAAGTTGAACCCGACACTCAGAACAGCCACAATCTCAGTAAATGCTGAGCAAACTCAAAAAGGCAGAATAACCGACAAACTTTTATTTTAAATGACACATGAAATGGAGGGGTGGCCTCTTGTTGAACAGCTGTGATTATGCCGATTTTTTTTTTTCTCTCTCTCTCTGACGGTAAACTGTTGTAATAATTAATATTTGGGCATCATAAGTACTTGCAAATGTTTTTCTGAGAATGCTGTGTTCTAATGGAATGAATGTATTCACGTGAAGTCATTGGAAATATTTTACCAAGTAATGCCTGTTCTCTGATTCTGAGCAGTAACCATCACTGCTGACTCCAAAGGCTAATTTAAAAAAAAATATAATATAATATATATATATATATATATATAATGAAGCAAAAGACATGTCCAGTTTCCATTTACTTTTTTTAGGGGGGGGAAAAAAGGCTATTTTCAACTTGTTCCATTTCCTGATCTGATTTAAGGATGGACAGAATGAATCAGAATTTTCCTACAAGAGGTGAAACACTGTGTGTGTGTGTGAGGGAGGCAATTTTCATGAACAAATTGCTTCTCGTGGATATTCTTAAGCAAGAGTAAAAAATAGAGTAAAATTTTTTTTTCCTATCCTTTGCTGGGATTTTTTTTGCAGGAAGGGCAAATACCCAAGGGATCTTCAATCTCAACAAGCACAGCTCATTGAGCTGCAATTGAAGTAGCCTACAAGAGTGACAGAGGCAGCAGGCCAATGTTCTTTCCTTCCTTGTGGTAAAGAGACTGGACTCCACTTTAACCAGTTTTCCATTTATTGACCTGTATAGAATTACAAGCTTGAACATTTATCCTGCAGCCACACAATGCAGCTCATTTGTGAGATTGTCACCCAAGTGGTTTCACTTGTGCGGTGAGAACTTTGGAAAACATATTGGGAATAATTTTCACTTCCTGCATTATGAACAAGGTAGATTGTCCTCTGGCTGTATAAATCCTCCGTTTTTGAAATCTCTGAAAAACAATATGTCCTTTTTGAAGTTTTGAACCAAAGGGACCATTCATGCAGGACTCTTGGATTGATTGTTATTCAATAGCAGGGAATGACTTCTTTACCTTAATTGTTCAGATGCTGAATTGCCTTTGTAATTCTCTAAATGTGCCAATGTTCACTTGATAACATTCCCAGAAGAGAAATACTTTGTGAGGTGCCAAGAATAATTTGTCTGATCTCTGGAACCAGACTTTGAATTCAACTGGTAAAGAGCTATTGGTGCCCCATGTGAAATGAGGCAAGAACCCTCACATTCAGCTCATGCCCTCTTCTCACTGCTACCATTAGGAAGGAGGTACAGGAGCTTGAAGATGCGCACCCAACAATATCAGATTTTTAAATGGACAATGAACCACAGACACTATATCACTTTTTCTCTTCTTTTACACTATTTATTTGTTTAAATGTAATTTCTAGCAACATCTGCACCTGTAATACTGCTGCAAAGCAACTATATTTATGACAATAAATTCAGATTCCAAGCAATCTTCTTTATGTTACTGATGGCCATAGATTCTTTGCTCTACTCGCTCCTGTTCCTCCTTTCCTCCGACCACACAAGGTTGTAATTGATTTTGAATTTACAACTTTCTCCAATGAATAAGAAAGATGTAGATTGATATGGCAGTTTTCACAGCCTACAATATCATTAATTAATGATGTGCCTTCTGAAGTACGATCACTGAGTATTGTAGAGAAACAGAAAATGTGCTTGGTACAATGCCCACAGCAGGGTCCCACAATTTGCAGCTTTAATAATGACCCGGTGACAATTCACCCATTAATATTGGCTGGAATAAAATTCCTGCACTTGAAAATAGTCTGTGGATTCTGAGATTTCAGTTTCTTCTCCTCTGAAAGAAAACACGTGATGGTTTAGCACTCATTCAGTACTGCACTGGGGCTATCAACTTGGTTTTCTTTGGGACAGACCCCTGGAATTAAAGGATGCACAACTTGCTGAGTCAGAGAACAGTGTCCTCTCGTGAGCCCCAGTTGAAAGGATAGCTTCAGTAGGTGCATTTTGAAAATTGTACCCCGATGTTGTGGGAGGAATTCTGGCTTGTGATTTCAAGTTAAGCAGAAGTATAACAAAAATGTGCACAAATCGCTGAACATTTTAATCCTATGCAGAACTGAGTTACGTCAAGGGTTGACTCTCTGAAGATGTAAGAAGTGTAAATGGGCACCCTTTACCCCAGTTTGAATATAGCCCTATGATGAAGAGGTGAAACTCTGTTCTCCGAACCCATTATAAAGAGCCGTAGGTGAAATAATTTGGGGCGGTCTCCATCCTTTTCCCAGTGGAACGCTGGCCACAGCAGGAAACTTCCCGTAATTATTCACAAATTGCCAATCTGTCTCTGAGAAACTGCAAGGATGGATGGTCTGGGATATGGAAGCATTACGTTTATGCAGCAGTGGGTGATCATTGCAAGGCTTGAAGTTGAAACCCATTACTGAAAGAACTAAGGGCGTTTTATGCTTAATATAGCAATATGGTATCTGTCACATCTGTGCTGCATGCATGCTGTTGAAAGTGACATGAAGGTTATTTTAAAATAATGTTTTGTACCTGGCTGCCATACATTAATGAATACAAGATTTCTCCTTGTATGGAATATGGTCATATTAAAGGTTTATAAATTTTGATGAGGAGAAAATCTATTCTCTAATGTTTTAAGCTGTCAGTTGACTGGTATCATCATCTTTCATTTTGAATTGGAAAAGCACCCATGGGAGATTGGCATTCCAGTTTTATCCCCGATCTACCTAATTGCTTAACCTTGAATCACAAAAGAAGCCATTTGACCCATTACCCCCTAAGCCACTTCTTTGAAAAAGACAACAATTAATCGCACTTTTCTGTTCAATCCCAGAAGCCCTGTGAAATTTTCCTTTAAATGTGTGAATATCCTGTTCCCCTTTGAAAAGCTAAATTGATGTATTTTTATTACTCCGAGGCAGGGCATATAATTTGCAAACCAAATATTTATGCTTGGTAAATACATTTTTTCAACTGGGTTTTCAGTTTTTCTGGGAAAATCGTATCATGGGGAACTCTCCTGGTCTATTTAATGTTGTTTTCCAGTTACAATCCTACTACTTACAATTATACTTTAATTAAGCATTGGATTGCAAATTCTACTATGTTGTTAGTGCAACAAAAAAGCTAAGGAGCTCCATCTGTCCCAATTTATTTGCTTGAGCAAGTCATAGATTTGCTCTGCAAATTGGACGGTGCAGTTCGCGCAACACTGTTACTGCACCAGCAACTGGGGCCAGGGTTTGAATCCTGTCTAAGGAGTTTTTACGTTCTCTCCGCATCTGCGCGGGTTTCCTCTGGCTTTTCTCCCACATTCAAAACATACCAGGGTTTGTAGGTCAATTGGGTGGTTGTATGTCCAAGATTTTTAAAAAGTAAAAATTATTTTAAAATTGCAATATTTCATTTGTCATTATAGTGAGCTGCACACCTGTAATATATTTCATAATGAATTGTTTTGCAGGTGGAGAAGATGGTAGCTTCACTTGCTGCAGCAGAGAACTTGGATCACTCTTTGGACCTGTATAGACTACATACAAGAGAGCTGATTGAATGGGTGGCTAGCACACAACACGAGTGGACTAAGTACTCTGTACAGCACCTAGAATTTGAAGCAATTATCACTCAGTCAGGTAAGTTCTATCTCCTGTTCATATTTTAAGTATTTGACTTCCTGATCCTGAATTTATTTTTTATTATTCTCATTATTTTGAACATCAAGTTTTGTGAACACTTAAACTACAGTAAAACCCCTGGTGTCCAGCACCTAGGGGAATTGGTAGATGCCAGATAAGTGAATTTTCTGGTTGTTTGAGATTGCATGATTGGTGAAACAACAGCGAGGCAGGCCAATTTTAAACCCATACTTTTTACCTATTTATTTTTCATGGGTTTTTTTTTCCAGTTGCTTGAATTCTGAACAACTGGAGTTTTACTGTATTATAATTTTCAAGCTATCACTCCCCTTTGATATTTAAAATACTTTGAATTTCTATTGTATACTCTTCAAGAATTCAAATTTCTAAGCATCTGTCGTGGGAGGGCAGTGGCAAGCTACATTTTAAATTTAGCTAACTCCATTCTTCTTGTGACATAAATTAGCATCATGGACAGGAAAGATCCCATTCAGTTTGCCAGTTGTGTTCCTTTTGATATTCAGCACATTCATGTGCACACTGCAGCAGTCCTACAACACCTACAAGACCAAATGTGTGGCTCTTCAAATGCCTTGCATTTTCTATTATCTACCAGGGATCCTCTTTTCATGATAAAAAGCAGCCACTCTATTCCATTGTCGTCATCCTCGTTCCCCTCCGCCCCCCCCCCCCCCCCCAGAAGAATTGTTATTTTTCCGAACAAGCATTGAATTAGGCTTTATTTTGCAACTCTTTTAATGGAACAATTATCAGCTCGCATCTTTAGTTTGACTCTAATACAATAGAGCTCTCCAGTGCTTGACGTCCTGTTTTGCGGAAAATGCCAAAATGTTTGGCCTGGAAGTCAGCCTGAAGAAAACTGAGGTCCTCCATCAGCCAGCTCCCCACCATGACCACCAGCCCCCCCCACATCTCCATCAGGTACACTGAACTCAAAACGGTCAACCAGTTTACCTACCTCGGCTGCACCATTTCATCGGATGCAACGATCGACAAAGAGACAGACAACAGACTCACCAAGGCAAATAGCGCCTTTGGAAGGCTACACAAAAAGGTCTGGAAAAACATCCACCTGAAGAAACACACAAAGATCAGCGTGTACAGAGCCGTTGTCATACCCACGCTCCTGTTCGGCTCCGAATCATGGGTCCTCTACCAGCATCACCTATGGTTCCTAGAACACTTCCATCAGCGCTGTCTCCGCTCCATCCTCAACATTCATTGGAATGACTTCATCACCAACATCGAAGTACTCGAGATGGCAGAGTCCGCAAGCATCGAATCCACGCTGCTGAAGACCCAACTGTGCTGGGTGGGTCACATCTCCAGAATGGAGGACCATCGCCTTCCCAAGATCGTGTTCTATGGCGAGCTCTCCACTGGCCACCGAGACAGAGGTGCACTAAAGAAGAGGTACAAGGACTGCTTAAAGAAATCTCTTGGTGCCTGCCACATTGACCACCGCCCGTGGGCTGATATCGCCTCAAACCGTGCATCTTGGCGCCTCACAGTTTGGCGGGCAGCAACCTCCTTTGAAGAAGACCGCAGAGCCCACCTCACTCACAAAAGGCAAAGGAGGAAAAACCCAACACCCAACCCAACCAACCAATTTTCCCTTGCAACCGTGCCTGCCTGTCCCGCATCGGACTTGTCAGTCACCAACGAGCCTGCAACAGCCTGCGAAGCCAAGCCAAAGAATACAATAGAAAGCTTTATATTTTCCATAAATAACTCTATTCAAATTTGATTAGTGAGTGTGGTTGTGCTTTAAATTTAGACATACAGCATGGTTCCAGCCCCTTCTGGTCCCCGAGTCCATGCCACCCAAATACCTTGATTAACTTGCAGCCTCTGTACTTTTTGAAAGGCGGAGGAATCTGGAGCACCCAGAAGAAACCCACACAAACAAGGGGAGAACATACAACCTCCTTACAGACAGTGCCAGATTCAAACCTGGGTCATTGGCCTGTTGTGTTAACTGTACTGTCAAAGTATGTAATAAAGGCATTTAAAATGAGAGGTTGTTCTTTTTACAGATTTCCCTTCTTAATTTTTAAAAAAATATTGTGAATAAGAATGGTATTACAATAGCTGTGCAGAAAAGTGCATAATTTAGAACGGATAATATTCAGAAATGTTGGTAAAGTCTTTAGAGAATAAATATTCAGTGAAAATCAGATTTTTGTATGGTCCAGTATGAATACCCAGTGGGTATCCAAGTCATTTGGGTTGAGACATATAGGGAAAGGGGAAATTCTTCCATGAAAGACATAATCCTTGGAACAGCTCAGGTATTAAACTTTTCAATTAATACATTTGTATATGTTGAGGCAGGAAAACAAAAATAAGTTGTACATTTAAAAAAATTTTAATTGTCTATTTAATGTAAAAGTTTTGTTGCTGATAAAATATTCAAATTACTGGTAACTGCAAATGATTTTATTTTGCTCAATCAATTGAGAGGTGGCTGTACCACAGGTATGGAATTTTCAAAGTCTTTGGATTTATTGTCTCTGCAGTCTGAGATCAAGTCGAGCTCAAAACAATAAGACCACAAGGAGCTGTACTGCAATGGTTTTTGCAAGCAAATCTTATCCCCTGCAGATTGGAAGCTCAATTTTATTTTTATAATATATTTGCATCCAGGGTTACAATTATTCCAATTGTAGTGATTTGGAGTTGGATCTGATATTGTCTGGTGCTGTGGTCCCAATTACATATGGAATGATGAATATGAATATCTTAACATACGCCAATCTTTCATGATGAACAGTGGGTGGAGTATTTTATGCTAAACTTGAACTCTTAGCCAGTCCATGCAGCTATTCTGGCACACTGCTGCTTGAATTTGTGTTACCCCTCACTGTTTGCTTATGGATTTTTTTTTACTGATTGAGAGGCCACATTTTTAATTACTATTAACACCTGTCATATGGTCCCTTCATTGTGATCTGAGAAAAGAGATTTTCACGTACTCCCAAAGCTTTGGATTTTAATCAGCAAGTCACTCATTCTCTTTGCTTACTTCTCAAACAGAGCATTATGAACTGCTACCAATTACCTTTAATGTCCTGAGCATTGCAGTCACCTTTTAAAGAAGGTCATACACCATTCACCTTTCTGACAGCATTCCACAAAGTCTTTCAAATAGTCTCATCTGATGTCAGATTCCACTAAGCTCTCTCCACATAGGATCTGTGGTGTCATTGAGGACGATGAAAAATAACAAGGTTTTTAAACCAATCAGATTGACTTAATTGCTGAGAAATGCAGAGTTTAAACAAGGCAATACCCCAGCATTATGTTTTTACAATGTAAATTAAGAGTTCATCAAAGCACAAAACAATGTAATTATTGGGAAATGCAGTTAAGAGTGAAAAAGATTCAAGGAACAAACTGAAATGATCTCCTGCTTGATTAACTTCTGAAGATAAAAATAGCCAGCCTGTAAAATTAAGTTTTCAAGGTTGTAGATGTTGTTCAGCAAATATCTACAAATCAGCACTCCTAATTTTTTTTCTGTCATGCTCAGTCTTTAACCAACGATGCCCAACTTCTTGAAGATGAAAATGTTACCCGTGTTGATTTCAGTCTTGAGTCTCATTGAGGGTGTGGCATCAATTCTGTGTGTGCATCCTCAGGATTATAATTTAGATATACAGCATGACAAGGGTGGGAGCCCCTGAGGAAAACCCACACAGACATGAGGAGAACAGACAGATAGACTCCTTACAGACAGCATGGGATTTGAGTCCAGACCCGAACGTTGGCACTGTAACATAACCACGACGTTAACCGTGCTGCTTTCACCTTTCACATGAGTACTTCAGAGCTCAGCATTCAACTTTGCACATGAGTACCTCAGAAGTTTGTGTTGCTTTCTGCAGTCATAATAGTGAATGATGACTGCCTCGCCCTTGCTGTTCATGGAAAATCCTGGCCGAAACGTGAACCGTAATTAAATGTTCTGACTTTTATTTTGCAGCCCCAAATGTAGAAATGCAATCAAAGTACATTAAGTGTGTGTCAGAAATGTTTGTTTGTTGCTAAATATTGGTTCTTTTTCTTCCTTGACAAAATATTACCTGAAAAGCTATAAAATGTAATCAAACAGAAAAATCTGGCATGTACACTCAACCGAGAAAGGGAAGGGAAGATTAGCATTTGGGTTTCCTGCAGGTCTGAATTTAACTAATGATTTTAGTGGAGCTGTTCCCACTGCAAACCCACCCTCCTGCAGCCTACATCCAAAAAGATGATGATTTTAGTGGAGCTGTTCCCACTGCAAACCCACCCTCCTGCAGCCTACATCCAAAAAGATGATGATTTTAGTGGAGCTGTTCCCACTGCAAACCCACCCTCCTGCAGCCTACATCCAAAAAGATGATGATTTTAGTGGAGCTGTTCCCACTGCAAACCCACCCTCCTGCAGCCTACATCCAAAAAGAAGTACTTTAAATATCTTGTAATGCATGATGAGAATAAATGGCAGCAATGTTCTGGTCTCTGGCTCTGAGTAGCTGATATTGTTGGAGGAACAACAAGCTGCTGGAAGAACCGAGTGGGTGAACTAGAACTTTGGAGGCAGAGGACCATTAGACATTTTAGGTGAGACCCTGCATCAGGATAGGGTGACAGATTGGTGTGCCATGCTACTGCACTTGCCTCTATAGCCTCTAGCTAGACAGAAAATGTTACGCATGGTAATGCAGAAGATTAAAATCTACTGTTGGTGTAAAAATTGTTTTTATTAATTACATTTTGTAATTTATTAAAAACAGAATTGGAAACAATGATGGATTTCGGTGATGATATTTACTACCAGTAAAATTATTATCAAAAGTACTTTGAAAAGTGTTTCATCATTTGAGATCCATCTAAGATATTCCTGTTGTTAAGTCAGGTGGTGAAGATAATGCTGCCCTTATTCCATTTACAGAAACAAGTCTAATACACTTCATAACTTTAAATGTGTATTATGACAAAACTGGGGCATGTTTCTGACAGGTTTGGTGCATGAGTCGTTCATTGCCATGGGACAAGAGCAGAATTGCAGTTTAAATGCATTTTTAATCTAACCGAATTCATATTGTTTCTTTGCTTTTAAACTGCTGGCTCTAAGTGTAACTTTCAGTTCAAAACTAACACATTGGCATTGTTTATATTGGAGCAATCCAGAATTCACAGCCATTGTGTCAGATGGACAACTGATAGATCTTTGAGAACTGACAGATTTATCACAGATGGGAATTTACTTTGTTGAGCTAAGCAGTGCTTCTGAATGGAACCGGATACCTCCGAAACCACTCTGAATGAAATCTTTGGTCATTTGTTTCACAAAAGGCACTTTGCATAGTTGTGCAAAGTGATGAATTAACTTGAATATTTTTTGATTTAACTTCTTGAAGCTATTCTTAGCTGTAAGATGGTTATAATATCTATCTAATTTTGAATTTAGTTTTCCCAATGTAAAAATTGAGCTCTGTGCAATCTTTTAAGACATGTTCTTTATCCACCTCATAAATATTCACTGAACAACTGCTTTATGAATACTATTCTAGCAGATCTATTGCTAAAGTTGTCTGTTCTGCATTTTTTTTGATATAGGTCCTGTGCTTGGGGAATCCCTTGATGTAGTTTTTCCAGTTTTGAAAAACTGCCTTCAGCCCAGCAGGGATCCTGAAGTCCGCCTGAAACTCTTCTCTGTTTTATCAAAATTGTTGCTGAGTGGCGGTGAAACTCTGAACTCCCAAGGGTAAGAACATTGCAGCTACAGGTTCAAGTTCAGCAATGCTGAATTTATCCAAGTAAGAATTATCTCAATATTTCACATTGAAAACCAATAAATGAATAATAACTTGTCTGATCTATTCCATTGGGGGCATGATAAACACATATAAATTGCTACAAGTTGTGGAAGTGCCACTGCAAAACCATTAGGAATATTTTTACATCATGGTAAAGGTATTGTTGACAAACTGGAATCATGAGTCAGAGGAGGTTTGCATGGAAATAACATATTTGTACCTCACATAATCCCAACATAGAAAAAGATGTGGTGATTCCCAAACACTCGAGCTTCATGGTCAATGGGCACCACGGAACAAGAACGAGGCTTGGTGCAGTTTTTTTTAAATAATTTTTTTTTGTGGTCCAGAAATGACCAGTGTTCATAATGATGTGGGGCGATGCAGCAGCTCATTGTTTAGCTAGAACAGATTTAAAGGGGGATGAATAAAAATGCCCAAGCCTTGTGTCTGGGATAAGTTCGAGGGACTTGTTCTTCTGTGGCGAATGGAGGTCTTTAATTCAAGATTACATACATTGAACCAGAGATTTTCATCACTTGAGCCATTTCAGAATGCAATGTTTCTATAATGGGTGATGTGCCATTGAGAAAATATTTCCTGAAAGAAAACAGCTTTTTAAATTTGAAATGATTGTCACAAAATGAGATGCAACAAAAATGTTTGGCATTATTAGCATCCATTTCATTTGCATTTTCTAGTTTACTCATTTATGTACAAGTTTGTCCCTGCCAGTTTTGACTTGAGAGACAGTAGAATTTCCAATGCAGATCCTCCCCAGGTTTCAAACATCTAACTTTAAGGGATTTCTTAAGGATGTATTTAAGGCAGAGATTGACAGGTATTTGATTAGTCAGGGCGTCAAGGGTTACAGGGAGAAAGCTGGACAGTGGGCTAGGTGGGAGGATGGATCAATTCATGATTAGAATGGCAGAGCAGACTTGATGGACCAACGAGCCAACTTCTGCTCCTATATCTTGTGAGCCACTTTTCCCAAAGGGTGGTATATTTGTGGAACTTGCTGCCCATTGAAGCAGTGGAGGCTACCTCAGTAAATATATTTAAGACAACGTTGGATAGATTTTTACATGGTAGGGGAATTATGGGAGATGGGGAAACGCCAGTTAAGTGGAAATGAAACTGTCATCAGATTAGCCATGATCTCATTGAATGGCGGAGCAGACTCGACAGAAACATAGAAGATAGGAGCAGGAGTAGGTCATTCGACCCTTCGAGCCTGCTCCGCCATTCAACGAGATCATGGCTGATCTTAAAGTTCAGTACCCTGTCCCCCACCCCTCCACTCAAACCACAACAATTGGGGGTTAGGTCGAGCAGAGCTGGAAGCAGTGAGCAGACTCACTGAATCAGTGCAGCTGATTGGAGGCCACTCTTCCCATGCCTGCTCGCTCTCCAATCACAGCTGTTCCTGTGATCTTCCCCCATAGCCATGTTCATTGGCAACGTACGAATAGTTTGGGTTACAAACACTTCTCAGGAAAGGAACCCTGTTGTATCCAAGGGACTTCCTGTCATTCATTTGAAATGACGGTGGAAGAGTCATTATCGGAATTCTAACCATGCCCGAGAACTAATTATTTTGTCACTGTAGGATGTTTGAAGTTTATTTCTGGAATTTTGAAGGTTTATGATTCATATGACAGGTGCACAATTTCTTTGTCATGGCTAAGGGCCCACATATATATTCAAATTCTTTGTCTCAAATGGACGTGTGCTTTTTTTGTTGGCCGTGCAGACTAGCAGACTCCAAATGTTGATCGAAGAGTTTCTGTGTGACCCACCTGCTTGTTTAGTTTCCACAGGTATTTTCCTTTACTTTTTCTCGCTGTATTTGCGTGATTGGTCTTCAGGCCAAAGCCCTTTTTATTTTCTTGACTTGTGCAAATCCTGTTGAAAAAGTTGTGCAAAGCCAACCAACATTGATACTTTGATGTGGACATTTTACCTATCAACAATCACTGTTAACAATGCCAACATGCCAATGGAACCAGAAAAGGGTCATTGAATGTAACCCAACTTGCAGATTTGCATTCATTTTGGATTGAGTTACTATAAAGGTTCCTTTCATTGCAACATAATAATACATTAAAAATGTAATAGACATGATCTATCTACTTCAGCTTCTGTTTGCCATAAAGCAGAGTCACCATGACCATTGTCCAGTGGCCCTAACAGTAGGAGATTTAAAAAAAAGCAAAAGAGAATCTCATCAGAGACCCTAAGTGTCCAGTACTTCCGCAACATCTGGAGCCACACAGGTTATCATTCAAACCATCAGCAACCCGAACTCCAGATCCATACCTCCGATATGATCAGGAAGGCTTCAGTACTTGATGCCCTTTGGGAGCCGTTCTTGTTCTCAGCACCTGCTCAAATCACAGTTGCGATCCCTGGTTCCCAACAGCCAGTTTCCAGTAGCCTGCAGTCTGTGTGGGTCCCCTGATCGTGTGACCAATAGCCTGCAGCCTGTTTAAAATGGTGAAAATCAATTTTTTTTCTAATGGGAATCCAGCATTAATCACCCAGGGTGTATTTGTTTATATATTAATACATTACTTTTAATTATGTGATGTTTTAGATGGAACTTGCTGATTTGGCAGCAGTTAGGCATACTTTAAAAAGTGAAATAAAGGAGCGCCATCTTCTGGACTTTTGAAATTGTAACAGAAAATCAATAAGCTTTAAAACCAATTACTTGTGGTTTTTAGATTGCAATGTTGGGGAAAATCGTGCAAAAAATTAACATAATTACTGCCTGTATGGTGGTTCACACTGGTCGTCTTTTTAGACTACAAGTACGTGAGTGCAACAGTCCCGGTGGTTGGAAATGCAATAGATTGGATGACACCAAATTTTTCTGCCATTTACACTGCAGGCTGCCTCCCAAAAGTTGTAGGGGTCCTGGAGGATAAATTGTGGTGCAGGAATTGACTCAAAATTCCTGCACATTCCTTTTTAGACTGCCTGTGTAGTGGCAAAATGCTTTGATTGTGCTGTTACATGCCTGCAGTCTGAAAATCATAATTGTGTCCAGGCCAAGCTTCTGGCAACCTATCTTAAAAATTACAGCTTATCAATTAATTTTAAAATTTGATAAGAATTTTGATATTTTTTTTTAAGGACCTGTGCACTGCATATTCATAACAGGTCTCATAAAGGTGTTGCGAAGCAACTTAAAATGCTCCAGTGCTTCTGGTAAAGGTACTCCCACAGTGTCGTTGGTCAAGGATTTTGACGAGTTAAATCAATTTTGAATTGGCTGGAACCTGGCTCCTGTGATGAGGAGGGGCACCTCAGGAGAACATCCCTTCGGCACTTTTGGTGATAATGTGACTGCTAATGTTTCAACCTTTTGTTTCATACTCACCCTTGCGGGGCTTGGCCATCATTGAGGATGGATGTCCTGGGATGGATTCTGTTTAATAGACCACCAGCATTCATGAGGGAAGACTGCAGAGCTTTGATGTGATTTGTTGGTTGTGAGGTCACAGTTTAGATAATTACATGCTGTTTAGCCCATGTTGCCCCATGCTACAGCTTTGCTAGGCATAACTAGAACCAGAATAAGGGCATCCAACCTTGTGCTTTCTCTAGCATTTAATAACTGAATGATTGAACTCTTCTCAACTCAGTCCAAAATGGACAATGGCTTGCATTTAAGATTCTGAACCTCTTGTCACCTCAGCCAGGCAAAATGTAATCTCCACATCTACCTATCAACCCTCCCTCCAAAGAAATGCAATCTCCTCTTATTCTTCTGAACTCAAAAATAACAGTCCCAGTCTCCCTCTATCAGAGCCGCCTTTGGTAAAGAAACAAAACCTGTACACATGCTATCCCAGCATCGGCAGATTTTCTAGCTTCCCCGCATACTCCAGAAGCTTTATTGGAGCACCACTAAAACAGGGCAAATGTCATTTATCTTCCTAATTGTTGGCTGTATCTACTTGTTTCTCTCTGCTCCTGTCAGGTGCCTTGGGAAGTTTGGCAATGTTGAGAGATATTGTCTCATTGAAAGTTGTTCTGTTATTTACAAAGTGAGCAAACACATAATGCCAAAATAATTTTGGTGACCATTATCCATTTTGTATATGACAAATTATTTTTTAATACCAAAGTTAATACCGAAGCCTGTTCAAATATCTTCATATCATAAAAAGTGAATTAAAATGATTCTCTTCTAATTGTTCCCTGACATTGAAAGTTTTTCCACTCAACTTAATTCACCCTTTCTCTTTAATGATTTGCCTTTTTTGTTGTTTTAGAGGCTTATAAGTGTGGCTGTTGTGCATTAATTGCAGGTTGCCTTCGTATAAATGAATGGGTATTTAAGTGTTCTCAATGTTTATGTGTGTTAGTACACTTTTGCTTGCTCCATGCCCAAAATTTCTGTTAGATCTAACTTTTCCAAGTTAGATCACATTTAGATTATTATGTTTAGTTCTGGCCACCAAGAAGGGTGTCAATGCTTTGGAGCACACAAAAGAGATTTATCAAGATGTCGTCTGGATTGGAGAACATGTCACATGAAGCAAGGTTTACAGAGCTAGGGCTTTTCTCTTTGGAGCAACAAAAGATGAGATTTAATAGAAATATATGAGGTGGACAACCAGTGCCTTATTCCTGAGGTGACAATAGCAAATACTAGAGGACATCAGTTTAAGCTGAGTGGAGGAAGGTTCAGGGGAGATGTTAGACAATTTTTGTTTTTACTCCTTGGTGGGTGCCTGGAATGCATTGCCAAGTGTGATCATGGAGCCTGGTCCAATAGGGACTTCTTGGATGTAAGGAAAATAGAGGGTTGTGGATGTGAGGGGGTGGGGGGGGGCAGGAAGGGTTAGATTGTGGTGGAGTAGTTTTATATAGGTTAGCACAACACCATGACCTGAAGGGCCTGTACTGTGCTGTTATGCTCCATGCTCTAGTTTCTTGTTAAGATCACTAATTGTGTTATGAATGATTTGAGGACTCAATTGAATGTCCTCGTGATTCAGTTAGGAAATGATTATTGAATTCTTTTGCATCGACTGCAGTTGTGCTTTCAAATGCAGTTGTGCCTCCCACTTCATTATGAACATGCCATGTGCAAAATCTGCTCACCTTTCCAATCACTGAGGCTTCACTGGTTATCAACGATCCAGGCAGAGTTGGGAAATACCCAAACAAAGAAATCATTCAGGGCAGCCAACAAATCCAGCCATTTGAACCACTGTGTTCCAACTACACATCAAAGGCTCAACCTTAAATGACACATTGAAATTTTTTTTTAAAAAGCTGGGAAAAGTTAGAACTGAGGTAAAACAAGTTAAGTCAACAATCAAATTTTGAACCACCCAAACACAGCTCTGTGCACTGCACCTGTTGTATACTTGCCTCTACTAACTCAACAACTGCCAAGCTCCCTTCTGTTAACTAACTCAGCTTTATCTTTTGCATGTGTGGTGAGTGTGAGCTGAAACCCCTTTCAAAAATATTGGAACACATCTGTAGTCCAGGCTCTGTCTCTCAGTGAAAATGCCCATGACCAGAAGAAGCATTATCAGAACAGGGAGCAGCACAGGAAAAGTCCTTCAGCCCATAGTTGTCTCTGTTGATTATTATAGCAATTTAAACTGCTACATATCAGCCTGTGTTCTATATCCCTCCATTCATTGCTTGTTCACTGTCTGCTTAAATGAATACTAAATATTGCCATTATATTTGCTTTTACCACTTCCCCTGACAGCATGTTCCTGGCACCTTCCAATCTCTGTGTCAAAAGAAACTTGCCTCATAAATCCCCTTTAAACTTTTCCTCTCTCGCCTTGAAGCTAAGCCCTCTAGTATTTGACATTTCCACACTAGGAAAAAGATTCTGACTGTCTGCTCTTTTATGTCTCTCATATTTTAATGAACTTCCACCAGGTTTCCCCTCGGCCTCTGACACTTCAGAGAAAACAGTCCAAATTTTGCTAGTGAGGCCAGCGTTTATTACACCATATTAATTGCCTTTGAGAAAGCGGTTTGGAGTCCTGCCTTGAACCACAGCAACCTTTCTAGTGAAGGTGCTCCCACAGTAGCTTTTGAATAGGGAGTTCCAGGACTTGGGCACTGCAGTATATTTTCAGTGACTTGGATGAAAAACCTGCAGCTTGTTGTCCTTGGTTGTTATAGGTGTGGGAGGTACATTTGAGTGGATGCAGTGCATTGTGTAGAGGGTATCCACCAGGTAGTGGTTGGAAATTCTAATGAAGCAGGTTGCTATTCCTGGGATGGTGTCCAACATCTTGGAGTGGAATATTGGGAATGTAAAGCACAAAAATGGGGCCTTTCATTTCATGCTGACTATAATGTCTATCCATACTAATCCCATTTGCCCACATTAGACCTGCATTCCTCCACACCTTTCTTGTCCACGTACACGTTCATACACATTTTAGATTGTATCCGATTCCACCACCATCTCATTCCAGGTATTCATCATTAGGAAAATCTTACTTCTCAGATCTCCTTTAACATTCTCTTATCTCATCTTTAACCTGTGCCCTCTAGTTCTGACTTCCCTCCTGGGAAAGGACTCTATTTTTATCTTAACTATGCCCCTCATAATTTTATAAACCTCTGCAAGGTTAGCCCTCGGCCACCCATGTATAAACCCAGCCAATCCAATCATAACTACTGACCTCCATTGGATGCAATATCTTGGTGAATGTTTTCTGTATTGGAGCAACTAGAAAAGTACACATCACTCTTAAGTTCTCTCTCTGAATACTCAGGGAGTTGCATTCTTGCAACCCAAGATCTCTGCACACATCGTTGATTGTCACAGCAGTCATTCAGGCAGGTGGTACGTATTCCATCACACTCCTGACTTGCTGGCTTCCTCCAAACCTGAGTGATGATTGAAAGTGGACTGATTGTGCAGTAATTAGCCATATTGGATTTGTCTTGCTCTTATGAATAGGATACACTTGGATGGTTTGCCACATATTTGAGTAGCTCCAAGTGTTGTAAATGGTTGTAATGCTTTATTCACTAGCAAAATGCTTTTGAAGTCTTAAACAAAACCAGAAGTGGAAATGCACAGCATCTTAGGCAGCACAGAGCCAATGTTTTAGTTTGATGACATTTCACTGGTTTTCTGATAATTGGCCACTGAATTGAAACATTAACTCTGTATTTTACATTTCTACATATGCTGAGTCACTTTCTTTACTTATTTAACATGACCAAACAATATAAGACTCATAAAATAGATCGATTCCAGTTCGCTGGCAGCTACATCTAATGACAACGCATTTACAACAGCCTCTGGCTACATAGAATCTGTGCTTTTGTGGACTTGACCCATTATGTCTCTGGAAGAAAGGTTCTGCTCCTTGCCAACCCTCAAAAGATAAACTCTACGTTATATATCTTTCAACCATGACTATTTGTTTTTCTTGGCTTGCTGAAACCACCATTTGATGATTTGGCTTCTCCATACGCTTCTCCATACCCATACAGCTGTCAATCAAATTCCCAACCGAATGTTCTCTTCACTCTCTGTGGAAAATGTCAAGTTCAGTAAGCAGTGGCATGCAGGGATAGTTAAATGACAAACAATGTATACCGAGTACAAAAAACAAATGCTGGAGGAACTCAAGCAGTCTCGCAGCCTCCATAGGAGGAAAACATAGATGCTCATGTGACCGTAGGAGTTGCTCCACTTGCTCCTATATCTCCTCCCTTGCCATTTGGGCCCCCAAACTGTCCTTCCAAATGAAACAACAATTCACTTGTGAATCTCCAGGAGTCGTCTACTTTATCCAGTTTCTTTGATGTAGAGGAGACCACAACAAGAGCAGTTGTAGTCTCCTCTACATGAAAGAGACTGGGCACAGACTGAGAAATCACTTTGTTGAACACCTCTGCTCTGTCCACCGCAATAGCGAGGATCTCCCAGTGGCCACTGATTTTAGTTCCCCATCCCTTTCACTTGATGGCATTTCTGTCCACGGTCTCGTGCACTGCCAGACTAAGACGACTTGCAAATTAAAGGAACAACACCTCATCATCTGTCTGGGAACCTTCCAACCGGATGGCATTAACATCAACTTCTCCAGTTTCTGTTAATTCCCCCTTCCTCTTCTTCTTCCCCCTGTTGCCTTACCCCCCCCCAACTCTCTCTCTCTCTCTCTCTCTCTCTCTCTCTCTCTCTCTCTCTCTCTCTCTCTCTCTCTCTCTCTCTTCTCCCCCTTCTCTCTTGGAGAAGGGCAGCACTGTTAGCATAGCGATTAGCGCAACACGTTTACAGTGCCAGAGATCAGGACCAGGCTTCGAATCCTGCACTGCCTGTAAGGTGTTTGTATCTTCTCGTGTTTGCATGGGTTTTTCCCATGGGCTCTGCTTTCCTCCCTCCATTTGAAATGTACCGGGGGTGTAGGTTAATGGGGTGTAAATTGGGCAGTACGGATTCGTGGGCCAAAATGGCCTGTAACACTGTATGTATGTTTGTGCTCAAGCCCAAAACATTGGTCATAGATCTTGACCTACTATGAACACTGTGACACCAGGTGAGTTCCTCCAGCATTTGCAGACTTTTGTGTTTCACCATATTAATATATACCTCAATGATTTGGATTGGAATTACATAAAGTGCATCTTTGAATTTGTGGGGCGCCATTAACTAGGGAATATAATATTGAAGTTAACTTAGAACATAGAACTGCACAGCCACTGGCCATTTATCTCACATGTCTGTGTTTAACAAAATATAACCATATATAACCATATAACCACTTACAGCACAGAACAGGCCAGTTCGGCCCTACTAGTCCATGCCGTAGCAAATCCCCACCCTCCTAGTCCCACTGACCAGCACCCGGTCCATACCCCTCTAGTCCTCTCCTATTCATGTAACGATCCAGTCTTTCCTTAAATGTAACCAATGATCCCGCCTCGACCACGTCTGCCAGAAGCTCATTCCACATCCCCACCACCCTCTGCGTAAAGAAATTTCCCCTCATGTTCCCCTTATAATTTTCCCCCTTCAATCTTAAACCATGTCCTCTAGTTTGAATCTCCTCCTTTCTTAATTGAAAAAGCCTATCCACATTTACTCTGTCTGTCCAAGTTAAATTGAAACTCTGTTGCTCCCTCATGATACTTTTTTTAAAAACATGATATATTGATCCTAATGGCTGAAGATAAAACTATGGGGCACCACAAGCAGCTGAAAAATCTTCACACTTTCCAATAGTGGAATTTTCAGTTGTCCTCCACCATCCAGGCAATATTGAGGAGTAACCAAAGAAAACTGACAAGGTCCTTGACTTTGTCAAGATTTGAGTAGGACCGGACATTTTGTGACAACTGCTGGCAGAGCAGCCATTACGCCATGACTAAGTAACGACTTTCAGATCAGGTGAAGGGAATATATTCGGCTAGAAAAGTAAAAGGAAATAGTTTAATTCTGAATGCTGAGAAAGTTGATTTCATGCTGATAATTATGTAACGTGTTCTGAAAGTAGTAATGGAATATATAATCAGCATTAGGTGATGGTAGAAAATTATTAACTCCAAAATGGTCAACATTGATATTTAGAAGATCTTGTAAATACTAAAAATAGTCTTTGCAAGCCTAGGTGCCAGTTCTTTTTTAGGATCATTGTGCTAGTTAACTAGGCACTCGATGAACTTGAAATATTTTTGTAATACCAGAATTTAGATCAGTAGGTGACTCCTTTGTTGACCTTCCATTTGCATATGAGCAGTTCATGACCTCTGTTGTAATTTAAGAAAAAAAACTGAATTACCTTGCACAAAATCAAAAGCCGTTATTTAATAAATTTTGCATCCTCTGCAAATTTGATTGTTTGGCAAGATTAATTTCTTTCCTAATGAGAAAAGCCAGTCAACTAAGCAAATAAACCAGACCATTTCTTCCTCAGCCTCACCGTGTCATGTTATTTTAGAGGAAATGCAGTGGCTTCCCACCCACATATCTTTAAAATTAAAAAATTCCACATGCACAAGTTATTAATCCTGCCTCAGTGTTTGATTGCTCACCACACTGTCGTCTATTTTGCTTCAGGGTGTTCAGTAGCTACGTGGAGACGCTTGTAAGAGATATTTTGGTGCCTAATCTGCTGTGGCAAGCTGGGAAGACAGCAGCTGCAATCCGCACAACTGCTGTATCCTGTCTTTGGGCTCTGCTGCATAGCAAGATGATTACGCTGGAACAGGTAAATCTCAGAGGGGTCAAAGATTCAAAAGCAAACTAGCTGAAAAACCAGGCAAATATTACCCTTCTGGACCAAAGTGCAAGATAGGCTCCATCTTGAATTCACAAAGTTAGCATTGTAGTTATTTCAAATATTCTATGTGCCATGAATCCAATCCAAACAGCAGATAATGATCCTAATAGATGTGTGCTTTATTATATCTTCCTCCACCTTCCTTCATTCTTTGATGGCTGTTACATTCAGGATTAGCGAGGTGTGCTTTCCCCCTTCTTGCTTTATCTCTTCTGCCTCCCTCCCCCCCGCCCAACATTGTGTTTTTTCACTTGATGCTCACATCTTTTTTCTGCCTTTCCTTTCATAATTATGACTGAAATGTTAAGTTTTTAAAAAATCAGCTTTTCCAAACTTTTTATACTTGTGCAAAAACTGGTAAGAGTATGATATCTTTTCCTGTACAGCTGATAATATGTGTTATCTTTCACATCCTAATAGCCAAGAACAGTGAATGGAATTGTTACTTCCTTGGGAGGGGCTATCTTTCACACACCTGCAATTCCACTGATGGAACAAGATTGCAGTAGTCCAGTTTTTTTTTTTGACGATGGAGGCTTTTTTCCTTAGTTGTGGTAAAAATAAAAGGTTGGGTTCTATTGCATGAAGTTCATAAGAAAAATCTTCTGCAGTTGATTTATGGCCAAAGGTATTTTCTAAATTTCTAATATACAGAATCCAATTCCATTCAATTCCTGTCTTCCGGGCTTAAGTGCTCTGATTAAACCATGTCCAGCGCTAATTATTAAAATATTGAAGTTGACCTCGGCTTCTCATCGAACCAGGAGATAAATAACCATTGCTACTTCGAGTTCCTATATTGGAAACTCGACCACAACTCAAAGGAGAATACACCGTGAAGGATGTCAAACTGAACACCTGTGATGGAGAGAATGGATGATAGATGGAAAGAGTGCAGGAAGTCTGGTGATGTGGTGACAGCCTTAATATGAATGCATTCTTTGCTGTTGTCAGGGCCATCTCAGGCACAAATATCCAAGGCATCACTTCAATGAGAGCCATCACCAGAGGTAAACTTGTAAGGACAAGAGCAGTCAGTATCTGCTGGAAAGATCTCAATGATAACTCTGCCTTTTGACATAAATGCCCTTAACTCCATTTCACAATGACAGAGCCAGTCCAGTCTTGCTGTTGTTGCTGACTTGTCAAGTTGAAAAGTCTATACAACTCCCAACTAAATGCCAACAAGACATTGGAGCAGATGGTGACATTGGTGAAGTTCTTAAAAGTAATGGTAGGGAACTTCAGTCATGAATTGACAACATTGCCCTTCTCAAGGAAGAGGAAGACATTCCAGGGGATCTTAAATATCCTGTCATTGTAAATATAGGATCCTGCCTGCCGCAAGGAAAGTCTTTGTCAAGGTTCGCCCAGTACTGAAAGAGCTCTTGCTCAAGTTGCAGTGTGGATTCTGACCATTGGCAGGTGCTGTCAGCTTGATCTTCACCATTCAAAGGCTTCAAGAGAACAGCTCCAACTCCATCTCTCTGCAAACTCACTGAAGCCTTCAACCTCACTGGGGTTCACCCTCCTCCATTCTGGCTGGGGTCCACCCTCCTCCATTCTGGCTGGGGTCCACCCTCCTCCATTCTGGCTGGGGTCCACCCTCCTCCATTCTGGCTGGGGTCCACCCTCCTCCATTCTGGCTGGGGTCCACCCTCCTCCATTCTGGCTGGGGTCCACCCTCCTCCATTCTGGCTGGGGTCCACCCTCCTCCATTCTGGCTGGGGTCCACCCTCCTCCATTCTGGCTGGGGTCCACCCTCCTCCATTCTGGCTGGGGTCCACCCTCCTCCATTCTGGCTGGGGTCCACCCTCCTCCATTCTGGCTGGGGTCCACCCTCCTCCATTCTGGCTGGGGTCCACCCTCCTCCATTCTGGCTGGGGTCCACCCTCCTCCATTCTGGCTGGGGTCCACCCTCCTCCATTCTGGCTGGGGTCCACCCTCCTCCATTCTGGCTGGGGTCCACCCTCCTCCATTCTGGCTGGGGTCCACCCTCCTCCATTCTGGCTGGGGTCCACCCTCCTCCATTCTGGCTGGGGGTGCCTATTCAAACTTGGTATCTGCGTCATTGCTCCAACACCTGCTTCATTCTTTCTTGTCATTTTGTGGCTGGTGTGGGACACATCTACATAACTAATTGGAATATGTTCAATCTGTGCAGCCTCCAACCAAGAACTAGATTCACTCCCCACAGTAATCAAGATTGGGGCATGCAGAAGAAGCTTACCTATGTGCGTGATCAGTTGCTGAGCTGAGATCCTTTCCTTTAAATCTATGCAGAAAGGTGCCATTTAATCTGTTGAGTGCATTCTAAATCGCCGCCTCGGTAGCAATCCCATCCATCTCATTCCCGTATTTCCCTTCTTGTGCCGTTGCAATTTACTGATTGTCCTGAATGTTACTTGATGTTAACCTTCCTTGTTTAAATGTCACAACTTTATTGTGATGCAAATAATGATCTCTTAAATGTGGATTATACCGTCAGGTGTGTAGAATGCATTTTAAAGTGGGCCACTTTTGAACACCTAACCCACCTTGAGATTTGATTGAATTTTTGATGTTGAGCAATGAACACGAATATAAGAACATGGAATGGGCTAAGTCCATTTGTCTGTTCTTTCATTTATTACAAAGGGTCACACGGTTAGCATAGTGGTTGGTGCAATGCTATTCCAGTGGCAGTGACCCGGGTTTGAATCTAGAGCTGCCTGTAAGGAGTTTGTACCTTCTCTCCGTATCTACATGCAGTTTCCCCCCAGTGCTCTGGTTTCAGGGTTGGTAGGTTAATTTGGGTGTTATTGGGCAGCATGGTTTAAATGGCCAGAATTGGTTTCTCCTGTGCTGTAAATACAAAAAAATGTAATTTCATTCAAAATGGTCTGATCTTCTACTTCAATGCTGCTTTTCTGCACTCATAATTCCCTTAATATCCAGAAATTGATTGATCTCTGTCTTGAGTATTCTCAGTGACTGATGTCTAGTGAATAGAGGAGTCCAAAGATTTATTAGGCTCTGCCTGGGGTGGGATGGGGGGAAATCTATTCTCATCTCTGTCCTTAATGGATGACCCCTTATTTCGAACCCTCCAGCCAGGTAAAATATCAGCGTCACGTCTCAGGAAGCAAGGAATCTGCAGATGCTGGAGGTCTAGAACAACATACAGAAGTGTTGGAGGTTCTCAGCAGGTCTCACAGCATCCATGAAAGGCAGTAGGGAGTCAGGCCTCAGCCCTTGGCTAGGAATGCCAAATATGAAGTAGATAACCAAATAGGTGGTGGGTGAAAGGGAAGGCGGAGGAGCACTGGTTAGTAAAAACACACAGCTGGAGAAACTCAGCAGGTCAAGCAGTGTCCTTTATATAGCAAAGGAGAACTTCATCAGGGTAGGCATCCCTCAAAGAGATTTCACAGAGTTGTGCAGTAGTCAGAAGTAAAACACGAAAATCTGCAGATACTGTGAGCATGGGGGCTTGTAGGTTGGAGGGAGAAGACGAGAAAGAAGTAATAGGGGAAGGGGACAGAGGGATATGTTCCATCTGTGTAGCATCCAATGCCTTCCTTTAACTCTTAAGTCAAGGCTGAAGTTTTATTTTTTTACTTGCAAGTGTTTTGAGGTGATTGTTGATCGTTACCATGTTTTATACTGCACTTTAAATAGCTGCTTAAGTTAAGGAGTGATTTATGATCTGGACTGTCCTTTAGTTGTTTTAAATGTGCTGTATAAATAAACTAATCTAATTAAAATATATCTTGGTGGTTAATAATTTCAAATTTTTATAATTTAGATATATAGCACAGTAATGGGCCATTTTGTCCCATGAGCCTGTGCCATCTAATTGCACCCAAATGACTTACACCCCCCAGTACATTTTGAACTGTGAGAGGAAACTAGAGCCTCCGGGGATTGCGGTGGGGGGGGGGTGAGAACCCACGCAGACGTGGGGAGAACATACAAACTCCTTTCAGACAGCACAGGATTAGAACACCGGTCCCGATCACTGACACTGTAACAGCGTTGCACTAACTGCTATGCTAACCGTGCCACTAATAGTAGTGATTTGTGTCAAAGATGGTAGGTCTATTTTAAAGAATAATTGTGACATGATAGAGCGCTTCACAATGTTACTCTTTGCTTTATCCAGCTAATTAGATCAGCTCTGTGCAATCTATCATCATTTTGAAACTCTTTTTGCTGATGTACCCTTCCATTCTTTTCTCACATGATTTATCTACTGTTTTGTCTGTGCAAAACCCCATTAGGTGTTACTCTGCTTGCCTTGTTTGTTTTGCAAGGCCTTTCCCCTTCCTGCAGAGCAGCTTTCTGTTTGCTCATATTTTCTGCTACCCAGTCGTTATCTTCACTGTACCTACACGATATTTGTGGCAATCTTGTTGGATCAAACCGGTGAATAGAAACCTTTCAAATAAGAACATGTTAACATAGAGCTACATCCTTTTTTTAAACTGGTTAACATTTAGAATGCGATAATAAGTAGAGTTTAGAAGAGGATGTAGCAGGCAAGAAAATTTACAACTTTGAAGGCTATAATGGCCCATTCTGGCTGGCCAGAGTCAGTTGATAATGCTGCAAGAAGGTCTGTCGTTCCATTATTTTTCTTTCACATTGGTCCACAGCTAGATTAATTTGTAATTTTTTTTAGACATATAAGCATGATAACAGGCTCTTCTGGCCCATGATCCAAATACACCAATGAACCTATAGCTCATCTATGAATTTGAAGGGTAGGAGGAAGCCTAGAGGCACTGGGAGAACGTACAAATTCCTTACAAACAGCACCAGATTCAAACCCTGTGCTAACCGCTATATTAACCGTGCTGCCCACTTTGAAGGATTGCATGAGAAGTCAGACTGGCTTTAATTTTCTTTTTTTTTTGGTTTGTAATTACCCAATAGGCCCTTGGATTGTACGATGATTTGATGCCAAAAATGATTGCTGCACTGGATGAAGATTCTAAAATGACTCGATTGCTGGCTTGTCGTGCCATTAGTGCCATTTTAAAAGTTATTGGGAATCAGATGGATCCTGATAAGCTGAATAAATTGTACCCAGGTAGAGTATTTATCTTTCAGATGCAGTGATGCCATTGATGTGAGCATGTTGTGGCCCACCTGCAATTTTCACCTCCTGACATTCGTTGGTGATGGAAGATTTTCAGGCCTTGCCACAGGAAGTCAAAGTTAATATTTTGATTAGTTTATTTTATTAACAATTACTGCATCATAAAACACTTAATTATTTATTTCCTGTTTTAATTCAGAGCTGCTAAAACGCTTGGATGATGGTTTGGATGAAGTACGCGTCGTCGCTGCCAAAGCTTTCAGTTTTTGGTTCCAATGTATTGGAAGTGATTATGACAGATTACTCTACAAGAGCCATATTGAGTTCCTCTATCGTGGGCTATTGGTTCATCTGGATGATCCAGAGAGTGAGATCCAAAGAGTTTTTCTGGGTAAGAGCTTCTAAAACACTGATTTTTACATTCATCTTTACCAAAACATTTGTAACCACAATGCAGAAATAATTTAAATGGAATGGATAATCTGAGTTTATTGATCTGTGCACAAGTCCAATGTTCAGATGCACCAAAATTCTTGCTGCAGCCAAATGGATAAGATACACCAACTACATGAGTACGCTTTAAATTACCACAATTTACATGTTCAGTCATGATCATAAGAATGTAGTCCATCTTGTTCTTGTTAAACAATAAAAACCCCTGTCGAGCGATCGACAGACTCGAGTAACCGGCAAAAAAAAAATAAAAAGGTACAAAATGTAAGTTTAAAATAAGCAACCAGAAAATTCACTTATCCAGCATCAACCAATCCCCATAGGTGCTGGATAGCAGGGGTTTTGCTGCACAATCCTTGTACATAATTTTGTGTTTATTAATTTCATAAATGACGTGTTTTATCCAAGCACTTCTAGACAAAGACGGCAGGTACAAGATGAATTTGTGGTATAGGATGGAAATTTAATTATTTACTCACAGGATTTTGTATTTCTGGGAAGGCTCTTGCCTCTTCAATTGAAAGTCGGGCTAATTCAGCCATATTCCTGGGTCTGAAATCTCATGTCAGCCATGCAGGATGAAGAATGTTTTTTTTTAAGCAGGACATCATTGAATTATAATTAATTTCCTTCAATTTAGCTGTAACATCAGTTTGCACTTTAGATCTTAAACTCAGGTTGTCCAATGAATAGTTGATGCACCATCATACCCAGCCCAATAAAACTTCCTGATTTGTACACTTGCACTGCAACTGAGATATCATATTTTGCATGCTGAATTTTGCCCTTTTACAATAGTAGCACCAAGTCAAACTTGGGTCAGACTGCTGACATTACTTGTTGTTTCTCCCTCTTGAGGAAGAACATGTTAGGAGCTGTTGCATTTGTGAGTTGAACTGTTACGCTTGTCATTTTATACCACCTTTATCTGCTTCTCATCACCCTGTGAGTGACTTCCTGCCTCGAGGAAGTATTTGGGTTTAGCTCTCTTGACAGTGGTTTAATCTCTTGTCAAGCTACAACAGTTGAGTAGGTATTTGGCAACAAGAGTTTCTTTTTGCAGGTCTGGTTTCAGATTAGCCTTGTTGAAACCCTAAAAGGGAGTTTACTTCATGACATTTTGTGTAGTTAACTATTATTGCAGCTTTTTAAAGTCCAGAATGTGAGACATGTGAAGCAGAAAGGGCCTGAATCAAAAGCTTCAATGTCACTGTGAGCTGTACTCCCAGGGCTTGTATTCTTCCATTGAAAATAGAGGTGAGCATTAAGTATTTTCCTCTTTGTTGGATAAGCGAATACATACTCTAGTGAGGTAGCTTCCTATAGTCGTAGGGGCATCTTGCAGCCAATTGCCTCAACCTGTGCAGAGAGCAGATGAACCCCATGCTCAACCATAGCTGACTTTCAATGAAAAGAGTGGCAATGGTGAGGACAAATCACCTTGCTGGCTGCAGACTGGATCAGAAAAATAGTGTTAAATTAGTGGGCGGGCAATAATTTAGGGGCAGCAGTTCCCACCACACCAGCTGGTGAACTTCACTAATTGAATAAATTTGCATTAAAAGTAGAAATATTGATCGTAAAAGTTAAGGATTATTGTAAAAATTCATTCATGTTCTTCAAGGAATGAATTATAGAAATATAGAACACTGCAACACAGGAGCAGACTCTTCAGCATTAAGTTATGCCAAATTAAACTAATCACATCTATCCACACATGGTCCATAACCTTCTAATTCTTGCATGTTCATGACCCTGTCCAAATGCCTCTCAAATTTTAAATTTAAACATACAGCATGTAACAGGCCATTTCAGCCCACGAGTCCACGCCATCCCTGGTACATTTCGAACAGAGGGAGGAAACGGAGACGCCGGGGAAAACCCATGCAGACATGGGGAAAATGTTCAAACTCCTTACAGACCTCGTGGGATTCGAACCCCAGTCCAAATAGCTGGCGCTGTAAGGGCATTGCACTAACTGTTACACCAACTGTACCCCCACATCGTAGTGATGGCTGCTTCTTCCATTTCTCCTGGCAACATGTTCCAGGATACCTATCCTACTCTGTGCGTGAACAAAATTTCCCTTAAACTTTCCCTTTCACCTTAAACCTATGCCTCTTGTATTTGACATTTCCAGCCTTAAGGAATGTTTTGTGCTACCAGAAATGGTTGTAGATTTGCACCTAGTGGCTGAGAGAGTGCCAACCGATTCCTCAGCATGGACTCCAAGCTCCATAAAGACTCATGGCGTCATGTCAAAAACTGAACAAGGAAAGCGTTTATGAATAAATCCTTTCCATTAATGTGCTCTTTCTTGTTGGAAGAGCACCTGAGAGAAAGCACCAAGAATAGCTAAGGCACAAAATATTCTCTGACTTTGGAACCTTCAAAAACGATTGCCAAGAGTGGTCCAGTAGCACCATCAATTCCACAGATGTAGAGAGTGTGTTGGCAGACGGCTTGGTGAGAGACCAAGCCTGAGCGATTCAACTCTGTTAACCTCACTCTCACTTGTAAATATTGCAGATACTTCTGTATAGGGAGATTTGTCTTCACACTGAAGAATCCCATTATTATATTAAATGGGATCAATTCTGAACAGATCAATAAACTCAAAGCTTAGAAAGTCCCTGTGGACCATCAGCAACAACAGACTTGAAACCTTATCCTGGCATATCCATGGTTCGAGCACTAGAATGTCAAGCCAGGACATCAACTCTGCTTCAGTGGGAAGCAGTGCCAAGTGTAAGTAAAAATAAGGTGCCCGATGAAGCTGTGACCCAGGACAACTTGAACATTAGACATTAAATGTTAACAGAACCAAATAGTTCCCGCAATCATCAGATGAAAGCAAAGCCTCGTTGTTTTGCCGCATTTAATTGTAAATGCTGATGGACGGTGAAATGGCTCATGGGAAGAGAGGGTTGGCAAACATAACAATAATAGAACCTGGCCCGAATGCAAAAGTCATCGCTGAAGCATTTACAACCAGACAAATTGTTGAGAAATTATCTACTCTTTGTACTTCTGAGGTCCTCACCACCACAGCTAATTCAACTTACTTCCATGAGGTGACATTAAACTGCCTTTGGCAGCAAGGTAATGGAGCACTCTTAAAACTGGTAAATTGGAATCAAGGAGAAACTCGCAGCTGCCAGGAATCGCACTTTGCATAATTGTCGTGGACAGCTTTGCTGGAGCTTTCAGGCAGGTGTCCAGCTCCATTTGTCTTCAACTGCCTTAACAAAGACCTTCCCTCCAACACAAGGTCAGATTTCAGATTTATTGTCAGAGTACATACACAACATCATATATAACCCTGAGATTTTTTTTTCTTGAGTGAGAGGCAGAATTACCACTTATTGGTAGTCCAAAAGCCCTGTACTCAATAAACATATGTAAACAAACTGTCCAATACAGAGAATAAAATTAAATAAAGTGCAAAAGTAAAGAGTTCTTAAATAAGATCTGATTGAGTTTGTTGTTGTTGAGCAGCTGTTCCTGAACTTGGTGGTACGATTCTTGTGGCACCGATACCTAATTTCCTGATTGTGGCAGTGAGGACAGAGTGGGAGCTGGGTGGTGTGGATCCTTGATGATCGCTGTTGCTCTCTGACAGTAGCATTCCTGTAGATGTTCTCGATGGTGGGGAGGGTTTTTTTCTGTGATGTCCTGGGCTATGTCCATTACCTTTTTCAGTACTTTACGCTCGAGGGCATTGGTATCCCCATACCAGACCATGATGCAGCCAGTCAGCACACTTCCCACCACACATCTAGAAATTTGCCAGGGTTTCTGATGTCATACTAAACCTCTGCAAATTCCTGAGGAATTTGAGGAGATGAATGATCAGTGTTTGTTTTCACTGACATAGAAGTTGTCTGCACCCACCTGCAGCAAGACCTGAGCAACCTGTGGAAGTCAAGTAAAGCCCCATCGCCATCTCCAACAATGATCACAGAAATGAGAATCAGAAAGCAAGAGAGGGCATCCAAAATCCCAGTTTCCGACTGTCTCCATTGACTAAAAGCTTAATTTTGCCCTGGGCTTGAATAGCATGGCTGAAGCAGTAGGTCAGAAGGACATGAACTCTCCTCCCAAAGCCTTTCTATCATCTGTAAGGGTTGAGTCAGGAATATTGAGCAACACTTTCATCTGCCTGTATGAATTACTAATAATACTCAGTTGGACATTATCAAAGCTATCATCAGTCACCCACTGTGGCACGATGTGCATGTCCAAAGGTATTGCAGTAAGTCACCAAGGCTTTTCTGATGGAGCTTGTTTTTAAAGAACGTAGACATACAGCACGGTATTAGCCCACAACCTGGTGCCACCCAATTACGCACAATTGACCTACAACACCTAGTACGTTTTTTGAACAGGGGGAGAAAACTGGAACACATGGTGAGGAAACTCATGTAGACATGGGAAATATGTACAAACTCTTTACAGTGCTGGATTTGAACCCCAGTCCCAGTCGCTGGCACTGTAACAGCATTGCTAACTGTGGTGCCCTTCTGCATTTGTTCAGTAAGTGAGATGAGGCCAGTGCACAGTGCCCAACCCTAACCTGTTAAACTGGATGACTTGCCTTCGGGTCAGTTCAGAGTCAACCACATCAAGTCTGGAGTCCTGCTCCCATCACGAAGGGCAGCTTCCCGTCCAAGTTGCACATAATTTTGCCTTCAAATCATAAACATTTAATGGCACAAATTAGGCCATTTGACACATTATATTCATTCAGCCAAAATTGGACTCTAAGTAACTTTGCTTCCTTGCCCTTGGTCCACTGACCTTCAGATGATCAACTGTTCATTCCGCTCTGGAAATATTGCTGTTCCTTCTACGTCGCTGAGTTAACATTCCTCAGCTTCTTGTCCTGGAAGTACTTTCATCACACGAGATGCGGATTAAATGCTCGACTTGGCAGTGAAGCCTGAATGGCATGAATGAATGAAAAAAAATATATCCGGGCCACCAGTGGGAATACTGTGGTGCCCCTGACTGAGGAAAGAAAATTGACCACAGTTCCTGTTCCAGCAACCTCTGGAAATTGCTCATCATTTAGTCTCCTAAGAAAGCTCTGCATTGATACCTCTCATGAATGAACAATTGGCAAACTGAAGATTTATACATGGCGAAAAAGGGTTAGGTGAGTTATCAGAGGTTGCCTGAGAAAGCCATATTAAGTGATTGGCTTTAGAAGAGGAAAGAAGAGCATTGGTAACTTCTATTTCTGGCCCTTCTCCGTGCTAGTGGTTGCTTGTATGACATTTTTTTTAATTAGACATGCATCACAGTTAATAGGCCCTACTGGCTCACGAGCCTGTGCCACCCAATGAACCGTATGGCTTGAAAGGTGGGAGGAAACCGGAGCACCCACATGGTCACGGGAGAACGTACAAACTTCTTACAGATAAAGCCGGATTCAAACCTGGGTCTCTGGTACTGTAATAGAATAGCATGTGTTATGGGTTCTGTGCTTGTGGAGCCAATGTCACCTGCAGTCTAGTTCTGCAACACCATCATACATGGTGCACGTCTGGTTGAAACCTCAATGGAATTGTGTTCGTGACAAATGTGTTAAATGTTGTCATTGAGTTCCTGAATGAATTTAATACATGAATTGCTGCATTATCCTTGACGATATTCTGTCCTCTTTATTTTGGACACCACCACTCTTGAGCCTTGGAATTTTAAGTAAAAGCTGATGCTTTGAAAAACCATTTGATAAAACTCAAATTGATAATTACACTTTGTTGAAATGTCTCCACATGACTCCTTGTTCCAATAAAAATATTAAAGACATGAATGGAGGTTTTTAATAATTTTAATGCAGGATGGTTGCTGTTACTTGTCTTTGCCAGGTTTCACTTAAGCAAACTCTAAAGCCCTACCTTGGCCAAAGAGGCAGTAAGGGAACAGCAGCGGTATTGACTGCAGTCTCCCTCATTCACTTGAGTTTCTCTCTTTATTTCAACTTGGCATTTTCATAGTGCCATACAAAGTACATGCACCATGATGTCACTGCATACCTTACCAAAGCCCCCTCTCCCCCCCACCCCCCCCCCCCCTCCTCTGGAGCTGTTTTCCTCTTTTGCTTTCCCCTGTAACGGTCTTCTGTTGAAGCACACTTTATGTCCTCTAGTATTTATAACTTTGTTGGGCATGATGTGCATTCAAGAACACAAGGTGTTCTCCCAGCCAGGACAATAAGAAAACTACCCTGGCTATCTGTCAGATAAATATGTTTATCATTTTGTCTTTGCCAGACATTTAATACCTAAATATTTTGCGTGATGCTTGTAAAATTATGTTAGGTTTGTCTATCTCCAGCGTTGTCAAGTAAGATTTCAAAATTCCGAGCCACAAGTTCAATTTTGATTTGATTTAAAACCAGAGATGATGTTGATTTATTCTTTCCTTCCGTCCTCTGAATGTTTGCCAGCTCCTCAGTTCTGGCGTTTTTGAGTTCTTGCCATCAGCAAGTCATGGTAATGTCAGTGAAATGGATAGTTTCTTTCTTTTCGGCTGTTGACAACTCTGGGCATGTACGAGCAAGGTTTCCATTGAATGTGAGCACCACTAGGTCAGTGTTTCCTGAGCACTGTAGTCAAAGCGTTATCCTATATTGCACTTGTGAAAGCAGATACATGTGAACACCAGTCTTTATTATGTTTAGCTGCTAGAAACGAGTCAAAACTTCTGTTGCACTGCCAAGTCACCCAGCATGAAAAGAACCTAACATAGGAAGATTTATGGAATTTTGGATCTTTTTTCAAGGGACTCTTACAAGTTGAAGAAAACATGCTTTTAGAGCATAAACTTTTAACTGCCTTACAACTGATGTACACACACTTTCCATATTCCATTTTAAGAATGATGAACTGTAATTGAAATATTGCTATAATGCTCACAGTTTTTTTAATTCCCCTTTGCCCCACTCTCAGAATCCCTCTTTGGGCTAGAAGGAATAGTTTCTGAACTTCAAACTGGTTTGACTGGTAACCAAATTCATACACTGGGTAGAAGGCGTATATATCCATTGTAAAGGGATTTATTTCATGTACTCGTGAGTTAGTCTGCTGCTTTAACAGTCTTTTTCACAGTTTATTAAATTGCTGAAATTCTAGCTTTCTTTTGGTTGGGGGAGGGTGATGGGTGGGGGGGGGGGGGAATCATCCAATGTACTTTTGATAAGTGTAAAACTGTACCAACGAAGGAAATTGGAAGTTGGTTACGAGAGTGGTTGTGAGAAAGGGGATAAATAAATCATACTTTAAAAGAAAAATCTATCCAACGAATCACATTAAAAGTAAGTCATTGACTTTCTATTTACTTTTGTTTAACAGCATGCTGCAAAGGTAAGTGACTTAACCCAAATCATAGCTAAGCACTTTGTAATGCCTCAAGTTGAGCACATGTGCACTCTTGACATCTTAATGTTTGTAGTTTAGTTTGCAGACAGGACAAGGAAAAGGGACTGACTGAATTGAGGCATCAAAGCCAGGTTTCATGGAAGTGCCTTCAGCACCATCTGCTGTTAAATCTTGTCATTAGCAACATGTGCCAATGGCCTCTTCACACTTGTTGCTCAGTTAATTTTATCCTGTAGCTGTGATAGGTTTTGCTTAACATTCCCTCACTCGCCCCTTAAAATGTTTGGTTCGGATAGCTGACCCTCCTTTATGAAGTTGGTGAATTATCTGCTTTGCTGCACTTTGTTTATTTCTATTTTACTGAAGAAACTATTTATTTTAAATAAATTATGATTGTAGAAAGGGGGTTCTCAGTTGACCACATTACTGATCTTAGCTCAAATTCTAACTGTGCACAATACCCTTTCAAAACTACATGATGTTGTTCATGAAAATTGCTTGGCTGTAGTTGATGTGAAACACAATAACTTTGTGTTAGTTGCTTTAAGTAACATTTCTCAGGAAGTAGCTTTTAATGAAAACTAAAGCAAACTGTTTTCATGGTTATCATTCATCAATGGTATTCAATCAGTTGACTCCAACGTGAGTATTTTAAAATCTACATTTAATCCACGATTACAGTTGACAAACGGTTGCTATTTATGTTCTCCATATGTTCCATTTGTAATCTATGGCATGGAATTGCCTTTGGTCGTCTTTGAAACAGCCCACTAAGCCCTCACCAATGGACAGAAAGAAAATTGCATATTACTTCTTGAAGATACTTCCCTGTGTCTTGTATCGTCCCTTAACAAGTTCAATTTCATTTATTATCCAATAGTATCAGTACGAAACAGTGTTCTCTGGTCTGTGGAGCAATATTTTTAAAGATTGACCATGGCTGTGGCAACCTTGTGTGTCACCATTTTCCAATATTTAGTCTCTTAACCAATATTATTATTAAAATAGAGTATTCCATTATTTTCATGTTCCTCTTTCTGGGGCTTGCTGTGAACAAATTGGCTGCATTTCTGTCCTAGAATATAGACAAGACTATCTAATTACTTCATTGGCTGTAAAGCACTTCAAGGTCATAAAAAAGCGAGTTCTTCCTCCAGTGCTCATTTTGTTATAAAAACAATGTAGATTGGTTTTGAGAAGGGCCTCGGGTACATGCTGTTGAATAAGTTGCCTGTTTTGTTTTCTATCCACAGATATTCTAAAAGTTGGAAGTTTTCTTTCTCCTGCATTGCTGACACAAGAGATCGAGGCTGTGAAGCATAAACACCGCAGCCCTTATTACTGTGAGCAGCTGCTGCAGCACATTCAGGAGCTTGGTGGGGATGCCAGCTAGTTCTGGAGCCTGATGTTTCAGTGGAAGATACGATGCAGATGTTGGAGTTAAATCACAGAGGAAAACAAACATGGTATTTATAAGAATATGGGTGAAAGGGGTAAAACATGAACATGAAATTTATTGGCAGATATTAAAATATAGATAATAGGATTGTGTCAATGGGAATCTAAAGTTACCTCTCCAAAGTTGGTTCTGGGTTATAATTCTTTACTGTGTTCATTTTAACCCTGACAGTCATGGCCATGAAGTCAGCAACTCCAAATGATTTGAAAGTTGTTCAAACTTTGTTTATCTGTGGTGAGAAATGGAGGCATTTGCAATGAAAGTAAAGTGCTGTTTGTTTGACTTTTGAATTGGCATTGGGTCTGGGCATTGAGGTGATGGAAAGTGTTGTTCTGTGAAGCACTGAAGGGTTGTGCACCCTTTCATCCGAAGGTGCCCAGTGCTTGCAGCTATTATTACTGATACCCAATCATTTTGCAGTGTTTTTTTTTTGTTGGTAAATCAGATGCCATGTTTTAGATCTTGTTTGGGCTCAGGAAGGAGGAAAGGAATGTTAATATAGTCTTTTGTCTTTTTGTTTGAAGTAACTATCATTCATCTAGAAGTTGTCATGTTTTGTGACTTTTTTGTATTCTTTAAAAATGATATTTTAGATTTTTCTTTGAATTTTAAATTTATTCTCCCATACCACATGCCATTTCTTAAACTATAGTATTCACTTTTTTAGTGAATTTTGCAAGAATATTGTTACTGATTGGCAATTTAATACTTTTGCAATATGGACAATACTATACTGTGCCCTATGTTTAATA